>NC_056565.1:16716532-16718733 GCF_013358625.1 Macadamia integrifolia
TATATTTTCTGCCCAAAAAAAAAAATAGAAAGAAATAATACTATATTGAGTGGTTGGCCATACTGGAATTCCAAGAGATTCCATTTCCCATGTGCTTTCCAATTCAATCCCATGTGATCCCATCTCCAATTTAATCATTTAAATTTCCATTGGATAAGACACATGCATAAGATGTATTGGTAGATATTCCCAATTTTAAAATGGGGAGGGGGATAGGTATACTAGCGGCATTTTGACCGTAGGATTTGATCAACATGAATTGAACCGTTGGATGGAGAAAAGATATACAATTTTTCAATTTACGGTTGCAACACCTTTACTCTTTCTCTTTCTCTCTCTTCTCGCCGGAAAAAGTTTACTGGAACCAGCCAGAGAAAGCGAAGTTGGGTTTTTTTTTTCCCCTTTCTTTTATCGATTTGCAAAGTGCAGCTTGAACATCAGCAGAGAGAACATTGGCGATTTGCAGAGAGAACATCGGTGACAATTTTTTTTTGGATCACGGATAGAGTAGGCAGAGAGAAAAGCGGGGAAGATGCAGAAAAGCAGGGAGAGATGCCGCTGCCGTCGATGGACTTGATGTGGGAGCTGTCGTTGCCCAGCGGTGCTGATCGGAATCACAAAATAGTAAAGAGGGGAAGATGCAGAAAAGCAGGGAGAGATGCTTCTGCCGTCGACGGACTTGATGTGGGAGCTATCATTGCCCAGGGGCGCCGATCGGAATCACAAAATAGTACCGCTGTCGTTGCCCAGCGGCACCGATCGGAATCACAAAATAGTACCGCTGCTATCGCTGTTATCGTCACCATTGCTTCCGCCGCAGTCGCAGTTGCTAAAACTGCTGCAGTTGCCCAGCGGTGCCGATCAGAATCAAGAAATAGTACCGCTGCCGTCGTTGTTATCGCCGCCGTCGCTTCCGCCGCAGCAGCAGTTGCTGTCCTTTACCAAATAGTATCGCTACTGTCGACATCAGCGGCGGTGCCAACTACTTTGCTTTCTCCGGCTGAATCGGGTGAATGAATGATTTTTTCCGACGAGGAGAGAGAGAGAGAGAGAGAGTAAAGGGTTGCAACCGTGCATTGAAATTTTGTTTATCTTATTTCCATCCAACAATTCAATTCATGTTGATCAAATCCTACGGTCAAAATGCTGCTAGCATTCCTAATTCCTAGGTACTACGCTAGCATACCTGTCATTTTTCTTTTAAAATGGGTGAAAAATATAAATATGCAGCTGTATCATGTGTGTATATTATTATTTTTTACTTTTTACAATTTGGGAGAGGGATAAGTATGCCGTTGATATCAAGTATGCTAGCAGATAGCACCAATAAGATCACATGATGGAGTATCATTCATGAATGATATGAGGGTCATTTCACAAAAAGGGAAGAGAGAGATAGACACAATGGGTGCTAGCATACTTGATCTCGGCGGCATACCTAACCTTTTCCCTTACAATTTATATCATTTTTTTTTTTTGTTTTACTACCGTTTTTGAGATATTTGACTATAGTTTTCATTATCCTGTTCAAGTTTTAATCTGTTTAGAATATGAGTGTTAATTGGTTCAGTTTTAATGTAGATGGTTTGATTTGATTTGATACATTTTTTTTTTAAATAAAATTAAAATCGAATTATTTAATAAACAATTTTAATATATGTTTGAGATTTAAAATGTAACCGCAAGCGTACGAATCAGAGTAGCTACGGGTCGAACACAGGGAGAGCAGCCACCTTATTTTTTATTTCTTTTAATAATGCGAAAGTGAACTGATTAATGGTTGTGATCTAATTCTAATTACCGTCCTAAAAATAACGTCCTTACCATTCGTCATCTAAGAATTTAAAGACGCAAGCCACGCGATTAAAATTAAATAAAAAAATAATTAAAAATAAACAACCCACGCAATTAAAAAATAAATAAATAAATAAATAAAGGAAAAAAAATGCTGAAATAAAAATAAAGTAAAAGAAAGGGGATAAAGCTAGAGAGAGACTCACAAGTAGGTTTCTCTACTTAGCCTGAGGAATGCATCATAATATGAGCTTCCCTACTTGACCAGAGAGTCACTCTTACAAGGGTTACTCTACTTGGCTTTAGGGAAAGGGAGACAATTAAAATAAAAACAATAAATTGATGGTTCTATGGCTAGGAGGGGCAAAGCCAACACATACACTAGTCATGAACCTTGGGGGAAAGGA
>NC_056565.1:16719122-16730134 GCF_013358625.1 Macadamia integrifolia
ATATTGGAATCGAACCGATTAACACCCTTAGGTCCAGTGCCGTGGTGGAACTCTTTTTTTTTTTTTTTTGTAACAAAAAAGGGGTGCTCGATGGTAGTGATCATAGCCCCTAGGACAAGCCCTCGTACAAGCAATGCTTCCATAGGACCAATGGGAGCCTTGGTGGAACTCAATAACCCACGACATCCTTCAGAGCAAGGTTACACGAGTGTGTGTTGTGGTATGTGCAAGTGATGGACAACTCTAAAGTCGATGGGTCCTTCACCAATTATCAATCGCAGATATCAAGAATATATCCTTTGCTTGTACGATCATCTATGAATGATCATCCACCATGGGTGAAATGAGATATATCTAAAAACAAAAAGGATAAGTGTTAGGATATTCATTCCTACAACCAAGTAATCGTACTTACGGCAGATCCAATGTAGCAGATATCGAGCTTGTTTTGTGTGCTGTGTGCTGTGTGCTGTGTGCTGTGTGCTGTGTGCTAGACGAGCTCGATGGTTCCAAAACCAATTCAGCCTGGTGGACGGTGTACCGCGTCGGGGAAGGCCAAGAAGTTTTCATTGTCGGCTTTGGCAAAGTCTCCCATGTTTTCCTTGATGGCCTCAAAAGTTTGGAAAAGTACAACTCCCACCATGAATCTTTAATTTGTAATCCATGCTCGGGTTTCCTTCTCTTTCTTCATCATCTGTTTGTGTCATAACACCCGATGCTTATCTAGCGGTTCATATAAAAGTGGCTGAATATATTCATTCACCAAGTGGTGAAGAAAAATTTTATCCTCTCTAAATTCATTCTAATGCTATTTTTTTTTTTTTAACCAAGGTGTCTGAGCTAGCTTACGCACTTCTCAACTAATCCTTATGGAGACAAGCGTAGCAACCCTATTCTAATGCTACTTATCAATAATAGAATTAGTGAATTTAAAGAATCTTGGGATAGAATTACTCTTTTGAGATTTGTGACAAAGAAAATCCTAAATAGTGGTAAATTGTTGAAGAGAAAGAAGCATAAAAGGCAATGTGGTGGCCGATGCACCTAAACACATAGTGGGGTGAAATAATCTCCATATCCCTCATGAAAGATGGAAACCCCACCTCTATTGATGATTTTTATTAATGTTCCTATTAGCCCTACGTTGGTACAGGGGCCACACTGCCTTTTAGGGAATCCTCTCCCAACACTTAGTGTTGTGTTTTAAATAGATTTAATGCTCCCTAATCACGTGGCCCCTGTGCCCAAATAGGTGACAAAATAATGGTCCAACCACTGTGAAATATAAAAACCTCATTCACTAAGTAAACTGAAATTAAAACTGATCGTTTAAAATCGAACCAAATTGAACTGAAGTACACCATCTTGGTTTAAGTTTCAAAAGCTATAATCTTTTCTTGGTTCAGTTTTAGTTTCGTGACTAAAATAGTTGAACCGAATCGGATTATCTATTTTCAAACCAAATAAGTAACTAGGTAAAACTGAGAAGGGTATTATGGAGATTAAATAAAATATGCCTCAAGTTAACAGATTAGACTTCAAAGTTCAAATGTGAGGAGAAAGATGTAATATAAACAAATGTGAGGGGAGGTTTATGTAAATCATCCTAAATTTAAATTTCTATAATGTGTTCCTATTCTCGTTTCCACTTGATTTGACTTTAATTTTATATTTGTATTTTAGATCGAATCAAAACCAAGTTCAACTATTGAAACCGAATCAATTGACACCCTTGCTTATGTTGATAACTACCTCTTACTCTTATTTTTCTGCTAAAAGACAACATCCTACCCACTATACTTTGTCCTTGATAATTGTTGAATATCAAGCAAAAGTGGCCATGGTCACATTGATCAAATAAAAAAAATATTTTTTTGGTAGAAAAAAAAAATTATTCAGTAGTTGAATCCATGATACGAAGCGTGTGGATTGAGTCAATGGCGATTTGTCCAATTCAAAACGGTTTCAAAGGAAGAAGGTTCCACTTTTGATTTAATAAGTCAGGAGAAGACACACCAAAACGCCCTTCGACGAAGACATTATAGCAGTAACAGTTGCAGAAGAATCAACCATTCAAGTGTTCTCGTCTTGGCTTACATTTTGCTTGTTCCAACCACCTCCCCTTCTTCTAGGAAGTGAGAGAAATAGAAACCCGTCTCTTCATCTTCGGTTCATATTCACTTCATTTCCAATCTTCAAAGAAATCCCAGTTGGGAATTCAGGAATCGACATTCATTTTATATAGAAAGATGGAATTTTTCGAGAAAGGCAAGTCTGTTAGGCTCAAAAGCCACCTAGACAAGTACCTCTTCGCCGAAGACGACGGAGAAACTGTTCGACAAAGCCGCAACTTTTCCTCAAGGAAAACGAGGTGGACGGTGGAGTTCGTGGAAGGGAAGAACCATTTGTTGCGATTCAAGAGCAGTCACGGCCGTTACCTCACCGCCTCCGATGCTCCCTTCCTTCTGGGTGTAGCAGGGAAGCGAGTCACCCAGTCGCTTCCTTCCACCAAATGTGAGTACTCTTCGGTGGAGTGGGAACCCCAAAGGAATGGGAATCAGGTGAAGCTCAGGTCATCGGAGAGTACATTCTTGAGGGCTAATGGTGGTGTGCCGCCTTGGAGAAGCTCCATAACCCACGACGTCCTACAGTTTCCGGCTACACAAGATTGGGTATCTTGGTATGTGCAATTGGTGGAAAACCCTGAAGGCGATGATGATGATAATGAGTCTGTCGCCGATTACCAATCGCAGATATCGACCTTATCTTCTGTGACGGACGATCTGTTACTGGATTCCGAACCAGATTCGCCATTGTCGACGGCGTTGAGCAAAGCTAAGAAATTTTCATTTTCGGGTTTGGCGAAATCTTCCAAATTCTCTTTCCCCAAGTCTTCCAAGCATTCTTTGACGAGCTCGGAGTCGGTAAAGGACATCTCCGACTATGAATCTTATGCGAGCAAGGTTAGGTTCCCTTCTTTTCTTCTCCATATCCTGTTTGTTACCAGCACTTGTCCACGAAATAAAATGGTCAACGGTTTGGAGGGTCAGGATCATACAATCATTGTGATGGTTAGTGTTGTTCCTACTCTCATCTTTATGTTGAGGATCTGGATTTTTATTCTTAGCAAGTCTTCCTTGGGAGTTGGGTAGTGTTTTTTTTTTTTTTCCATGTAGAAACTTGGGTAAAAGTTGTAAAAACATCTTTTGCAGGAATGCCGCGATGCAGTGAACATTAGATGGTTGACCTTAGGGTGCGTGTTTAGATACTCACCACACCACTATACTCACTATAGTGAATAATCAAGATTAGGATTCCTATAGAGATCCAAGGGTTGAGAGCATCTTGAGTTGCGTGTCTAAGGGTTCATAGTCCTTGGATCTACACTACCTTATAGCACATGTTACTGACGAGTTTAATCCATGAAAGTTTAGCCAACTATTAAAGAGAGAGGATAGCATGTTATTCGAGGGTTGGGAGTACTTTAAAGGCTTGTTTAAGGGTTTTCTCGGCTTCGGATCTAATGGTGACATGGTGTAAAAAAAAATGGAAAAGAAGACGGTGTCGAAGTTCTAAGTCTTCACATCAGCATATTATTAAGACCACCACCACTACTACCACTTCGTGGATGGGGTCAAGATTAAATTAAGATCTAATCATAATTATTCAAATTAGTGATAAATTAACATCCCAACTCAGTCGTGGGAGTCAGAACGTTATTAGTCTAACTTGATGTCGATAGAATACAGATGTAGATCAATCTATTTCAACTTAGATCAAAGGGATGTTAAATACCTACATTAGTCACATCTAGACACAACCCTTGTTCTTAGAAGGCATAGGATTGGTGTTGTGTCATGGCTTAAGGATCGAGGTTCTAAATCTTAGGAACGATCGTGGAATTGATCAAAACTAATACCATTTTGATACCCGTTTAGATTGACTTAGATCCAGTGAGAATGAATACTATTTTATTAGGAATCGGGATAGATTTATTAACCATTTTGTTCCGACATTTAGAATTATGATAGATATATATTTTTAGGGAGAGGGATAGGTATGCTGTTGATATCAAGTATGCTAGTGGATAGCATCAATAGGATCACATGATGGAATATCATTCAGGAAGGATATGAGGGTTATTTCTGAAAAAGGAAAGAGAGAGATAGATATAATGGGTATTAGTATATTTGATATCGACGGTATACCCAACATTTTCTCATATTTTTAATATTATTAAATTGTTTCATCCGCAAAGTTGAATGAAAAGAAGCTCTCATGTCCAATTTTATAGTTGAGAAAGAATTTATAAATTCCCATAAATTATAACTCAAAAAGTTGTGCTCTTTTTCACTATAAGGAACTTTTTTATTAGACCCAGCCATTGTTTCAAGTATCGATTTTGTATCGATTGTATTGGATTGGTATTGATTGAGATTGATCCTCAATTCCTGATCGATCTGGATTGATTATCCGTATTGTTTCTGGTGTAAAATAGTAAAAAAAAATTAATTTTTTTAAAAAGCAGGGACAAAACCAATCAATACCTATTGATCTAGTCCGATCCGAATCGATATCGAATCGGATACGATACCGGTACCGTCCCGTAAATCCTTGGACCCAGCTGTAAACAGGTGTCTCAGGTTTGAGACATCATCAAATTTCTCTCTGTCTCTCTTTTGACCTTTTGAGCCATTTCGTACCCGCGGTTCCAAATTATCCGACACAACACGTCTCCACACTTTTCAAAGGACCTTCGATGATATCACTACATCCAAACCGCGTTTTGGGGGCCCACACTGGACCCACGCCACTGGGATTCGAGTTTATCCGATTGTCAGAGTCTGAGAGAGAAGGGAAAAGAGAGACACACACGCGTCGTTGGACGGTCGGCCCGACTCAGATTAATATCTGTTATCTCTCCCAACTTCGATCTTTTCCCATTTCTGTGAGATAAAGTTCTGTGATTTGGTAACCCAATTCAATTACCAATTCAATTCAATTGAATTGGGATCTCATTGGGAGGATTCAATTTTTTGATTTTCGATTACTGTGTAATATCAGAGAGCGATGGAACTCTTCCACAACGCGAAGGCCGTCCGGCTACGGAGCCACCACGAGAAGTATCTACTCGCGGAGGAAGACGAAGAAGGGGTTTGTCAAGAACGGAATGGATCTTCTAAAAGGGCTAGATGGACGGTGGAGTTCATCGAAAACGCCAATGTTATCCGTCTAAAGGGCTTCTACGGCAAATACCTCACAGCCTCTAATGTCCCCTTCCTACTTGGGATGACGGGTCGCAAGGTTCTTCAGACTCTGCCCAGGAGGTTGGATTCCTCTGTGGAATGGGAACCCATCAGGGAAGGATTTCAGATCAGACTCAAGACCCGTTACGGAAACTTTCTGAGAGCCAATGGAGGTCTACCTCCTTGGCGTAACTCCATTACTCACGATGTCCCCCACAGAACCGCCACTCAGGATTGGGTTCTCTGGGATGTTGATATTGTTGAGATTAAAGTCGATTCCCCTCCTCGTCCGACCCCAGTTGTTACTCGACAAGATTCTGAACCCACATCTCCCAAATTATCAAAGCAAGAGGTTTGTAATTAGTTATGGGTTTGGAAAATTTCAGATCTTCCTTTCAATTTCGCTTCAGAAATGTTTCTAAGTTGTCTTTTTTTTTATTTTTTTTGTCAGTCGATTGATTCTTATGTCTGTACGCCACCAAAGCCTGATGGTCGGTCTATCTATTACAATATAGCTGATGACAAAGGTGATGTTCAAGATGCCATTGAGGGTCCTAATTTCATTTTTAAGGGGAGTAGTGTAGATGAATTGACACAGAAGTTGGAGGAAGAGACTGGGCTTGAAGGTATCACTGTTTGTTCTCGCAATATCTTGAATGGCAAACTTTACCCCCTTCGCTTGCATCTCCCGCCCAATAATGTCACTATGCATGTGGTTGTCGTTCCTGCCTCATCAAAGGGTGAGTCTCTCCTTACCTCAGTTCAGATTTCCACTCTTAAAGTCTTCATCCTTTGATATTATGATCTCTAAGGAAGTTTCTGTCGAAGTTATCATGCTTGGTTGGATTTCTTGAGTCCTTAAAAGGGTTTTTTTCTTATTTTTTGTTTATCAACTTAAATTCCCAAACTCATGGATATATTTTTTATGGATGAGTTGTTGCTTTAATTTATTGCTATTGAAGTAGATGATTAAAATTTTGTGTTTTCTTGTTAATTTTTTCAAATTGACCCAAGATTCATTGCTTTTTTGGCATAATTTTATGCCCCTTATAGCTACTCATCAGGATATTTTTTTTCCGCATCCTGTTTCCCAACAAAACACTTCTGTTACCCAATAATATTGTATGTAAAACTGAACCTATTTGAACCCAACCTAGGGATGTGTGTTGTGCAATTCTTAACTATGATGACATGAGAAATTGGATTTTTGTTGTTTGAATGTTAGAAAGGTTGTGTGTTTCATTTTAGTTTTGTGTATGTGGGTGTGTGTGATATTGTTTTAACTTGTACAATAGAACCTTGAGGAAATAGAACAATTTTAGAAGTGAACATGACCGAAGTATGCAACATAAGAATGACCAAAGGAGAGACAATTGAGTTTCTAGTCATTGCGGCTTTATGTTCGTTCATCCATGTCTGAATCCTTTTGCAACTGTTAGGATTACTCAACTGTTCAATACAATGAACACTATATTATGCATTGTCTGTGGACATTGTTGTGATTGATTGAAAATAAGAAGGGGAAATGATAAATGCAACATCAAATCTATTTATCAGTTTTCTGGGTATGTGTGACACAGGAAGGTACAGCATTAGTATTTAAAGAGGGAGGAAGGGGGGAGATGGGGAGAATAGATCAGGACAGCATGTAAAGTCCAACTTTCATGGGGAAATGGAAAACACAAAGACTGCAATTTTGTTTTCATGGTTAGACAAATGACAGCAGCAAGGAATTGAATTATAAAGACAGAAATCAAGGAATTGCTGATGATGATTTGGAAATTGAGAAAAAAATTGAGATGAGAGACAGAAATTGCTGATGATCATTTGGAAATTTCTGGTGTTTTTGTGTACATGGGATCCTTTGGTTTTAGTTGCACACTTCTTGTATTCATGCATATGGATTTGATTTAGCTTCTCTTAATGTAACTAGGATATGTGGAACTGTATTAACATGGCAAGCTTGAAGTTGACATCATTAGGAGGAATTGGTTCTATTAGACAAACCAATTATGTCACATCTAGATAAAGTCTAAACCCACCCATTGTGTGACTTGCAATTGTTTGAAACCAATGAAACATTTACCTAAAGAAATCACTATGCATGTAATCCCAAATTTATTTGTGATAGAATGTACGAGTGTGAAACAAATTGAAAAAAAAAAGAAAAAGATGGAACTCTAATTACATGGGGACATTGTGGGAGCTCAGAACCATTGTGGTCACAAAATGTTATGTCCTAAGGAAGTGCTTATATATAGTAAGGAAAATGGGGGGCACCCCCGACCCCCTTGCACTCATGTCCAGCCCTGTGGGGCATGCGGCTAGCGGCATGCTCAACCCTCTCCTCCCTAATAATGTATAAAAAGGGACTTAATTTTGGTTGTAACATTGAGAGGATATAGATGTGGTAAAACTAAGCAGGGTAGCACAGTGGTAGTCCATTGGTCTTCCTTCTTCTACAAATGCAAGCAAGCATTCAATCTTGTAACACCAAACTAGAGGTAAAGGAGCTTTTACATTGATCGGCTTGCCTAATTACGAAAGACGGCATCTCATAGCTGCAACTACTTGTCTTTGCCTACAGTATTTTGGTGACATTGTTTATAGGATTTGTATGCAACCTTCTTTAATTTATGAGATCATGCTTCATTTGACTACTTGGATACTTGAATTGCATTTTGTTTTTCTACTTATGGCATTTGTTATTTTGTATTAGCTGCAAGAGATTTTGCGAATCCGGCATGAGCAGACCCTCATTGTGATTATCTGTGTATAAAACCGAAGCATACAAGTTCGATTATTCAGCACTCAGCCAGCTTTTTTGCTTGCCAAAAAAGAGCAGAATCAGTTAATCATTCAAATTTTCCTGTCTCAGCTTATTCAGTTGATAGCTCGAGGCAGTGAAGGTCTCTTTTAGTGTAGCAGAGAATTGTTACAGCAGTATTCTCCTGCGTTGATGTTTTCAAGTCATTTGTACTGAAGGTGAGATATGTGATTACTGGGACTTATATTTATGTCCGATGTAAATTTATTTGCTTTTTTATGTTTTTATGTTTTATGGTAGAGTAAAGGCCATTGGCACTATAATGTTAATTTTGATACTTAAAAGTTTGTAGCTTCTTATTGCCCAGATGCTTTATGCCAAATAGAAATATCTCTTTTCGTTATTCTTCTATTTATATGCATTTTATACATCACATACATAGAATTGGGTCTTGTAAAGTAAATAGATATATCCCGTCATGGCTAAATCACACCGTAGTGTTCGATGACGAATGAGCCAATAATGGTTTTTTATTTTATTTTATTTTATTTTATTTTTTTGAGAATACGATAATACATCTAAGAAATTATTCTATCAAGCATACTCTCTCCCCTCAAGCCTAGAATAGCAACATTAACTAAATACTTTGTCGAAGCCAAGGAGCAAAGTCCAAAGAATATATGATTGCCTGAGACGAGATTCGACATTTTCAACCTCAAAATGTTTGGTTTTATTTCGGTTGTAGGTGTATCTTTAGTCATTCCCATCCAATAAATCTATATTTGGAAAAAAAAAAAAAAAATTTGTTTGGATGATTTGATTTCTTTATGAATCCCGGTGTAGTTGATGTAGAAACGCAACCTTAAAATGATGCAGAAGATAATGGAAGAACAAGCATTGCACACAGATTTACGAGGTTTGGTAAGATTGCCTACGTCTCCGGTGAGATGAGATCCTGCCTCACTATCAATGGAGAATAGGGTTACAGTCCTTCACACCTCTCAGTATTGCTTGCATTACAGGGAAAGAAACCCTCGCTAGAGTAGGGATCGCCGTCGTGCCTGTCGAGGTGCTACACCAGTACTTTCTGGATTAAACTCTAACGGAATACAAGACATCGTACACCAACAGTTGATCATCCTCTCGACCAGCTACTATTATTCATCATCTAGGTAAACTATTGCCTCACCAACTAGTTAATCAGACCCAAACCTCTCATTGGCATGGTGGTCTTGTGTGGTACCAATTTGATCCTGATCCAGATCATCCTATACAGGAAAAATATACCTTTTGTTTTCAATAAATTTTTTTTTTAATTAATTAATTAATTTTTTTTTTTATTTTTTTAAAGCCATTTTACCCTATGTTCGTATTGATCCACCAATACAAGATCACCCTAGGATTGAAATCGACCTCTAGGAGACCTTGGATGATAACCAACTCTAATCAATTTCAGTCTTTCATATTTTGAAAGAACACGGTCACTCAAAAAATTGCAGGCTTGTGGTACTTATTCGGATTGTTATGGTTGCAAAAGAATGGGGTAGTCTTGAGACTCTTGACTACTGAGATGAGTGTGGAATTCTCTATCATACATAGTGAAACTAGTTTTCCTAAAGCTGCTATACAGAGAAGCCTTTATGGTTGCTTACGAACACTTTTCTTTGCCTTTCATATCAGTTTTCTTGATTCCCTAATTGGGTTTTCTTGTTAGGTGATTAAACTCTCCGCTAATGACAATGCCGAAGGTGGACGTGTAAAGCAATATTTTTTATTTTGTTTGTGCCATTTAGGAATGCCTGGACATTAATCCCGTATTATTTTATTTTATATTAATATTACTGATCAAAATAAATAAATAAAAAAATCTGGACGAGTCCACTGAATGTAAGTGCCAACCAAACCATCATAGCTATGCACGCTGAAAATCCTTAGAACTTATAGCTTATCCGAACCATAATCAATGAAATTACAAACAAGCCTCTTCGATGCCTAAATGGTTTGTTGATTGTGTATACAACCTAATGGTTGAAAGGTTCAAGATTTGCTCTCGAATCAACAAAAAAATAAAATTACAAGATCTTCCACCACTCAAAGATTGTGTGAAAGAGCTGTAATCTCACTTGTGACTACAAACATTTTACTTGAGGCTTTGTTGAGTTCACTTGACATAAACCTCTTAGATTCAAGACACGGACATGATGAAAAATAAATGGTCCATATGGATCTCTAGACTGAGAGGAGAGCAGCAATCTCCCTCCCCTGCCCCCCAGAAAAAAGGGGAAAAAAAAAAGAAAGCAGCAAAACAATAGTGAAAACAAGAGCGGTATAAACCTTTTTTTCCCTTTCATCAGCATCATCATCATCAAGAAGAATGTAAATCACTTTAAGCTACATATATTGGGACCCCAGGGGCCATCATGTTTTTTTATGCACAGGACCTATTTATAATTCTCAACACAAAAAATAATCATAGAAAATTTAGATCCCTCTCAATTCAGTCTTCTCTCAATGAAATTATGCTATATGCTTCCAACTTCTGGCCAACAATTGTATCCTTGCAACTAAGTTAGCTTGATGAACTCCTCCATTGCATCCTTGCACTGCAACACTTGTTACTGGTATTTCCTTGATCAAATAACCTTACTGGGGGAAAGAGAAAAACCAAGAAACCCAAAGAACCCAAAATCCGTGACTTTCCTAAAGAAATTTAAGTCAAAATTTCCGAGTTCTTTGATTTGCTTTCCTCATATTGAAGCAATAGCTCTTTATATACATAGAATTTCTCCAACAGGGCAAGTTATTCTAACAAAATTTTGTGCCTCTTCAAAACTTGGATTGCTTTACAAATTATAGATCTAAAACCCTTGGCTTCCTCAATTGCAGGATTGATTATGACTTTATGTGCCATTATGGACACAGCAAGAATGCCAAGCCAAACCAGACTTCAAGCAACCCTCCCCCCTCTCCCTCCCCCTCCCCCTCCCCCACAAAACCAC
>NC_056565.1:16730154-16757678 GCF_013358625.1 Macadamia integrifolia
AAAAAAAAAAAAAAAAAATTCCTCCTTTGAGTAGCCATCAAGAGAATCACCAAATAAAAATCTAATTGACAGCTTCAAAGAAAAGAACCTGGGGTTGTAAGTGCCCTCTTTTGCACATTGTAAGAACTTCATCCCAGCCACCAATAACCTACATGAATCAAATTGATCAGTTAGACCAGAAAAAAGGAGTAATAAAATAAACAAAACATGGTAACTTAGTTGAACACCATTACCTTTACAGTTTTGTCATCATACATAATCCAGCTTTCATGCTCATGACTGTAGGCAAAGCAATGGTAATGTTGCCCATAATAGCAAACCTACAGATTGCATGAAGAGATCAAAAACCAAAACAATCAGTTAATTGTTGCTCTTTGAAAAATATTACATATACAAATGGGTTCTACAACGAAGTACCATGTAAAGATACTGAAGTGGCACTAGAGGGTGGTACTTGGGCTGTGTTAGTGTCATTCCAACCCAGGTCAAAGGTATAGCCCCAGCCCAGTCGACCTCAGGGATCCAGGCTGAGGTTTCCCAAGCCTAAATCAGTTGAATAACGTTGGCACATGAGTATACAATTTTTTCAAAATTTGGCCAGGCTTGGTAGGGGTGGTTATACAGTTGATACGTAGGATGACTTGTAAACATCACTTTAAAAAACCTGAATTTTATAACGGGAGAAGATTTCCTACACCGACGGTGGGCAATGACTTCCCACGTTGGCACGTTCACAGCTCCATTTTCCCCACATGGCACTATTTCTAATGGCCCAAACTTTGTGGACATCTTGTCCAATTCATCATCTAGTTAATCATGTGCTGGTTTTCAGATTGATCCGACTTTCATACGTTAATATAATGCTTTGAGGCTTTAACATTTGCTTGGAACCATTTGAAGAACAAAATCTCGTAGAAAAATACAAGGAAAAGGCCAAAGATTAAAGTATCGGTAATCGATCGCCATATCGGTCGGCCAAAATTAAGATACGTATCGGAGGGTATTGTATTGTATCGTATTAGTGATACGCTAAAGATACACACATAAATGGATATGAAACACTTTTTTATACACTTTTGCATTAAAAATAATAGTTAAAAAAATGCTATATATAACATGTATTATACACAAACACTAAATTGAGAGTAACGCACTAAGAATCCAAGGTTTGTAGTTGTCCCATAAATGTAAAATCTTTGTTCCCAAACTTGATTTCCACTTTAGTTAGAGAGAAAAATGGCTGACAACAACTTTGGAAAAAAACCCCTTAAAAAATCGTGTTTTTTTTTTTTTTTTTAATATTAAATGACCCATCAAGGCCATTATATGACCGTAGTGCACCGTATTGGTACTGCGGTATGTATCGTACCATATTGATATGTATTGGTCGATACATACCGATACATACCAAAACGTACATTTCACCTTGATTTAACACACGTGTGTGTCATAACCCAGAAGGCCTATTTCAGGCTGAACCAAAGGCCTTTACTTTAACCCAAACCAGCTGATTGGCTTGATCTGGCCAGGTATACCTGTATGGGAAATTGAAACCAAGTATTTCATCAAAATTGGGAAATTTCGATTGAAACCATGTAATTTTTTTGTGGGTGAATAGTAGAGAAGGGGGAGGGAAAATATAGACCCAAAGGGGAAGTAAGGGATACAAAAAGCCCATAAAGGGCACCAATCAAGGCCCAGAGGCCTCAAAGAACTTCTACAACCCAGCCCCCAAATGCCTAACCAGAGGAGAAGGGCAAATCAGTCCGAACTAGGAAGAAAACCACAATACCTAATCCTAACATCTCAACACAACAGTTCCTACCTGCCAACAAGAAGGAGCACAACCAGAGAAGAGGCACCCCTCGATGGAGGAGCATTGGCCCTACAGAGGGCCTTGGCCAAGCAAGCAGCTGGCCTAGTGGATGGGGTCTCCAAGGCGAAAGGGCGCTAGCCTTTTTTAGGGCAATGATAGAGTGGCTGCCGACGGCCGGTAGGTTGTCGATGGTCGGCAGGTCTAGTAGGGAAAGAAAACAAGAGTAGAGGCCAACGCAATGAGTAGGCAAACAAACCAAGCGAGCTCAACATCTGGAAGTGTGACAACTTTGGAAGGGTGACGACCAACGAGACGGCAGGCTTGACGGAGTGGCATGCAAAAAGGCCACAAGCATGGCAAGCAGCCAACTGAGAGGCAAAACTGGAGGAGCAGAAGAGCTAGCAGACAGACCAAAAGAGCCTAAGGGCCAACCAGAAGGGTGGACAACGACAAACCTAACGAGAGAGGCGTCCAGAAGGGCAACAAGTCTAGTGAGACAGCAACCAGGCAGCAACTAACCTAGAAGGGGCCAGCACCGAGTCATCTACTGGCCAAGCAGGGCAGGCAGCCAGTGGGAAGACAAGTCGAGCGGTTGCAACAATCTCAACACTGATCGAGATGACTAACGCTAGCGACCATGGGAGAAGAACGGAAAGTGAGTGGAGGAAGAAGGGAGGAGGGAAGGGGAAGGGGAAGAAGAGTGGTGGAGGGCAAAGTTGTCATGGTGTCGCCAAGGCGGCGATTTGGCATCCTGGCTGAAAATGAAGTTCATGGCAGTGCTACGATTTACGTGACTCACAAATGGCGGTCGCCATTGGCTGATAGGCGTCGCTATGGCACCGTCATGGACACCAGGTACGCCTGATTCACTAGGTGGTCGATTTTTTGTAAAATGCAGGGTGATTTTAACAGGGCTATGTTGATTTTTGATGCTTTGATGTTGCTTAATTTTGGTTTTATATATTATAGGGTATATATTGTAGACTTGTAGCATGCTAAATAACTTTAAAAAATAGGAGAAATAAAAAAATAGCATACTAAATAACTTTAGAAAATAGGGAAAATAAAAAATGACATATAGGCGATTTGACAGCCATGGCAATGCCATAACGGTCGATTCATCGCCAAATCGATTAGCCACCCCTCTACCGCCTTGGATCGATTTGACGCCGTGACAACTATGGTGGAGGGAAGGAGGGAGGGAGGGAGGGAGAAGAGAAGAGAGAGGGAGAGAAAGCGAAGTGAGAGGGGGAAGCAGCCTCCTTCTCTTCGCTTTTGTCACTAGGGTTTTCGGAAGCAAGACTTTTAGGAGAATAGACTAAACCATGCATTTTATACAAAGGGTTTGATCGAAACAAAACTAAAATTGAAAACATGGTCGACATTTCATCGAAACTGATTATTTTCGATGGAAACATTGTAATTATTCAGTATCGCAAGCTGTTTCACCTTGCGAAACCAAGATATTTTGGTTGGTTTCGTGAAATTTCATCGAAACCTTGTACCATGATCAAGGATGTTTGTTTGGTTAATTCACAATCTGCTAAAGTAGGCTCCCATGTGAATCATACTGCCCGATGTCCTTGACTATAAATGTAACACTTCAGGCCAATAACTAAATTGTACCTACTATAACCCCATTGCGATCCCGAAGTTCTTCCATTGCAGCATAATAACTACAAGTATTTACCTGACCAGTTTTATAGTTTGATTGTTTTAGAAGAATATCTGTCAAAAGTGTATACTCGGTTAATTCTCATTGAGCTAGGAGGCATTTCTTCTTTTCCTAGATATCGGAGTCGACTTCCATGTGATGCAATCCTGGGTTACAAAACCCCGCTTTGGGACAGCTATGGGCCCACCCAAGTGATAAACAGTTCAAAATATAACGATGATGAAAATGATGCAAGTTTAGAAACAATGTAGGACCCATTTTGGAAAGTAAACAGTAGCAGCTGGGGTGTATCTGGAATTAAAACTTTAAGATGATGGACTATTCTGGAAGTTAAAAGGACATAGAGGTGGGAACCACAAAGCCAATCTTGGCTTCACAACCGCAATTCAAATCAATTCATTCCAATAATGAGAATATTTATGATGTACTGCATACAAATATCAAAACTTGTACAGAAAGTAAACCTATTCAAACTCAACGACTGAAGTAGTCTCTAAACCAAACTCCACAACTCTATCCTACGAGTCACCTTCATGAATAAAATAATAAAGAAAATTACAAAAGTAACACCTAATTAACCCTACATGCTAATGCATCAGATTTCTCGTTGTTAAAAGAACTCAGACTTTGCCCAGTTAGGCTGAACCCAAGATGCCCTTGTAGTGAGCTCAATGCTGAGGTGGCACATATCTCAGGGAGAATGGTCAGACCTAAGGGTGCAAGTATGGTCTGATGAGCCCGAGCCTGAGCCCGCTAATGTAGTACTATATTTGAAAGAATCAAAATAGTAGCCAGTTGACAAGGATCTATACTCAAAAGGATAATTTTGATGCAAATAATGAAGATTAGGAGTGAAATAAGACAATAACTATGGAGGAAAATCAAAACAATAACCGTGAGGGGCATAACAGTAATTTTCAGCTCAAATTTAGGGTTCTGAAATTAGGGTAATAAAGCACAAATCTGATTTTAAGAATTAACTTGAATCAACAAACGGAAGCAAAACAATAACCAAGGATTAAAGTATCGGTACTGGCTGCCGTATCGATCAGCCAAATTTAAGATACGTATCGAAGGGTATCAGATCGTATTGGAGATACGCTAAGATATGCTAAAGATAAAGGATTAAAGTGTCAGTATTGGTTGCCGTATTGTTTGGCTAAATTTTAGATGCGTATTGAAGGGTATCATATCGGTATCGAAGATACTTTAAACCATGACAATAACTATTTGAACACAAAACAGTAATTTTTTCCAGATCTTGAAGAGGGATGGGGCAGAATTGATGTTTTCAAATATCTCAAGATAAAGTCATCAGAAAAGGCCCAGATTTGAATCAATCTCCAAATTAGGGTTCTTGAATGCCTTGTCAAAATTTGAGTTCGATTAGATGGCTGAAATTGCGAACTCCGAAAAAACGTGACATCCAATCTTCTAAAAGACTTAAGAAATTTAAATAAAACTTGAAGAACAATACTTACTTGTTGGATGAAGAAGATGATGAAAGAAAAAAAATACATATATATATATATAAAGGACAGGCATGCTAGTGGGATAACTAGGTATCAGGTATTCTAGCAAGCCTTGACCGCTTGATTAGAAGGGCCAAATCTACACCGTTGGGTACTTGTTGTCTTACCTAACCTACCCACTATCTCCGTCTCTGTCACCGTCGTCACCGTAATTGGCGAGATTGGACCGCTGAAACAAATGTCACTGCTAGGGATGATGCGGGATAAAAGGTTTTACGGCTCAAGGTTGCCTAATCCTAACGGCAGACGGAGCTCTGAGCATTAGGTTTTCGGATTGCGTCCCTGTGAGCGTGAATGCTCCCTCAAATCAGCCTCTGAAGACGATGGTGTTCTACCTTGGGAGTTTTTGAATGAGTCTGAAGACTGAAGCTGTGGCGGATGCTTGAATGGAGTTGTGAGTAGGGTTTTAGAAGGCAGAATCGGGACGGAAGCTTTCAGAACCGATCGTCGGGCGTTCACTCTTCTTCCCCTCTTTCTCTCCCCTCTTCCCGCACGACACTGCAACTGATCTGTTGTAGAAAAAAAAAGTTTACTTCACAAAATAATTTCAGAGAGATGGAGAAAAAAATGAGGATAAAACGAGAGAGATGAGGAAAAAGGTCACCGGCCAGAGAAGGGTTAGGTTTAGGGATCGGCGAAGACGGAGATATGGGTTTCGCTGTCGTGATCAGAGAATAAAGGAAGGGAACTGGGGGGACGATTTTAGAGATCTTGGCCTTGGCGAGATCGACGGCCTCATGGTCGGAGCGTTCACTCTTCTTCTCCTCTTTCTCTCCCCTCTTCCTGCACGGTGCTGCAACTGATATGTTGCAAGAATAACAAAAATGTATACTTGATCGCCGGAAATAGTGAGGGAGAAAAGTGACGGTAGAGCGTCAGGGCTGGGTAGGTTAAGTAAGACAACAAGTACCCAACGATATAGATTTGACCCTTCTAATCCAACAGTCAAGGCTTGCTAGCATACCTAATACCTGGGTATCCTCCTAGCATGCCTATACCTCTCCCATATATATATATATATATATATATAATAAGCAATTGAAGAACTTAGGGATCACAATAGCGTCTGGGCAGGGCCATGGTTATCCCCAGGTCTAGGCTACAGTAAGGCGAGGTTAGGCCGGGCTTGGGTTGAGGCCTCGGGTTGAGTCCAGCCCAAGCCTATATATATATAATAGAAAATATAATACAATAATATCATACAAAAAAAAAAAAAAAGGCTCACCCGACCTTGCCTATCCCTGAAATGATAATAATGAGGCTACAGGGGTCAATTAATTCCAACTTGGCCCAGCCCGATCCAATCATGGTCAATCATAGCAGGGCTGGGTTAAGCCAGGTAGGCAAGGCCTAGGCTGTGAGCCTGTGATATCCTAGCCCCAACCTTTGGTTAGGTCGCACTTGGGTTGAGCTAAGGGGACCTGAGGTTGGGTCGGTGTTTTTGTTGATGTATACATTGATGTTGCCCTTCCCAAACAGTTTGAGCTTTAGGTGAAACAGTAGCGAACATGATGCAGAACCGGCGTTCAGAAACTTTGTTCGGATCACTTATGGGCCCACCTGAATGAGAGAACTCAATAATCAAAATTTAGTGGCAATTTGGTAAATATTCCAATGTTCACAAAGGCTTAGTTTCACAATAAACACTCAAATAATGAATACAGTGGCAGTCTTGTATATCAACTGAAGTTATAAGGAGAGTGGCAGAATTGTAAATAACCAGATTAGTTAATGAACTACTTGGGCGATGGGACCTAAAGGGAATTAGTAATAATTTGGTGGGGATGAACTAGGAAGCAAGATAGAAGTATGGGATATAAGAGAATTACAGGTGAAGAGAAGGGTAATCAGATTAATAGGGAATTAAAACAGTAACTCACAATTGGGGTTGTTCTCAACCTTGGATCAAAACAGACAAAGGAGAACTCCAGATCATGAGAACTCCCTCAACAAGCCTCCGTTTGGCCTGAAATTGCAGGTGAAGCCCAGAAACCAAAGGGGCTCTTGATTCCGACAGAGATACACCTGCAAAAATGAGGTTTTGTACCTGAACTCAGATCAGGAAGTGAATACAGTTCAAGTGCTGACCCCTGGTTTGATCTCTCAGCAGGGAAAGACTATGGAGATGATACTCTAGGGTTTGAGTCGCCTTTAAGGCAGCAATTTTCGACCCAAATCTCAGAGTCAATCGGTAAAGGACAAGGGTTCAGCAAGCTTCATTTTGGTGTTCGGTATTACCGCCCTGCAGAGAAGGTGAACAGCGACCAGAAGAAGAAGAAAGGGAGGGGAGATTGCACACACAAGCACGCAGCTCTGTTCAAACAAAACCCAATTCTTTTATTCAATTATTGACTGATCTCTTCACCGAATTACATCAATATAACAGAAAAACAAATTCCCTAGCACAATAATGGATACCCAACAAAAGTGGAAACTAACCAATTCCAAGGGAACTCCTATGTATCTACTTACCATCTAAGACAAAGGGAATAAATAAGAATAACATGGAAATAAAATTCCTATATAGCCTACCAGACCAGAAAACCGGTTTGGGTTGGTTATGTCTTGGCTTAGGACTCCAAATAGGGTCAGTTCGGTCCAGCCAAGTCATGGCATTTGCATCAGAACATGGTAACAGGCGGGGAGGTAAAATGTTGGATTCCTGGGAAGTGCAAAATCAGGTAAGGGCCGACACTTCTCCCTCAATGCCCCGCAAAGAATTGCCATATAAACTTCACGTGCAAGGACCATGGGATCTTGGCTCGCACGTGAGGGGGAGTGTTAATGTATACAATGCCGCTACCATTCCCTAACAGTTCAAGCTTTTATACGAAGCACTAAAGCTATAGCAAACAATTTTAAAAAACCTGGCCCAACCTAGTTGCACACCTAATCAGACCACAACTCTGAGTGAGGAGGGGATATTGACCCCTAGTGGAAAGATGAGAGAACTGTCACCATCAAGGCATATCCGTCAACACATGAGGCAACATCAGAAACTATTGAATGGGGTAATGACTTGTGTCTCATATGACACTAGCCCTCTTTATTTATAATAATGGAGAGAAGGTTCTAAAGAGTTATAAAGACCATTAAACCCCTTAGGGTTCATTTGGTAACTAACCTAAAACCCATTATTACAACTCCCCCTCAAGTTGGTGCATAGATATCACATATGCCCAACTTGCAGATAATAGGATGAAACATCTTACTACTAAGACCTTTAGTAAATACATCAGCCAGTTGTTCATTACTGGGAACAAAAGGCATAGTGATAAGGCTCATATCCAGATTTTCTTTGATGAAGTGTAGATCGATCTCCACATGCTTGGTTTGCTCATGCTGAACAGGGTTGTGAGCAATGCTAATGGCAGATTTGCTGTCATAAAAAAGCTTTATAGGAAGGGTAGCAGGAACAGCCAAATCAGTGAGAAGACCATGAAGCCATATGAGCTCACAAATGCCAAGTGCCATAGCACAAAACTCTACTTTAGCACTTGAACGAGCAACCACGGTTTGCTTCTTGCTTCTCCATGTAACAAGGTTACCACCAACAAAGGTGCAATAATCAGTAGTAGACCTGCGGTTATCAGGGGAACCTGCCCAATCTGCATCTGTGAAGGCCTCTACCCTAAGGTGATTATGAGGGAAAAAAATGATGCCACGTCCTAGGGTAGATTTCAAGTACCGGAGAATATGCAGCATAACTTCCATGTGAGTCGAGTAGGGATCATGCATGTACTGACTAACTAGGCTGACGACAAATGTTATGTCAGGGCATGTATGAGAGAGATAGATCAACCACCCCACTAATCTCTGATATCTCCCCTTCTCCACAGGATCACCTTCCTGGCTACTCAGGTGACCATTAGCTTCAATAGGAGTGTCTGCCGGCTTACACCCCAACATGCCTGTCTCAAAGAGAAGATCAAGTACATACTTCCGCTGAAACAAGTAGATCCCACGAGAAGACCTGACAACTTCAATGGAGAGGAAGTAACGAAGTTGCCTTAGATCTTTGATCTCGAATTCCTCACTCAAGTATCTCTTGAGGCGAGAGATTTCTGCCAGATCATCACCAGTAACAACAATATCATCTACATAAACTATTAGGATAGCAATCTTCCCATCAGATCTCTTGATGAATAGAGTGTGGTCGGCATTTGCTTTGAGAGTATCCTGTAGCGACCATAGCCTTATGGAAATGTCCAAACCAAGCACGAGGGGATTGCTTCAGCCCATACGTAGCACGCTTCAGCTTGCATACCTTCCCTTGGGTTTTGGAGCATGTGAACCTAGGAGGAATGTCCATATACACTTCCTTAAGTTCCCTATGAATGAAGGCATTCTTCACATCTAACTATTGGAGATCCCAATCTAAGTCGGCGGCACAAGCCAAGATAACACAAATTGTGTTCATCTTAGCAACCGGAGCAAAAGTTTCCTGGTAGTCAATCCCATAAGTCTATGTGAAGCCTTTGGCAAAAAGTCTGGCCTTACATTGATCCACTGTACCATCAACCTTCTATTTTACTGTGAAGATCCACTTGCACCCAACTGTCTTCTTTTGAGAGGGAAGACACATCAGATCCCATGTATCATTCTTCTTCAGAGCCTACATCTCTTCAACTATAGTTGTCTGCCATTGTGAGTCTGCACTCGCTTCTTGCCAGGTATGAGGACTGAACATAGAGGAAAGAGAAGACACAAAACTATAGTAGGAAGGGGAGAGTGAGTCATAAGAAACAGTTTAGCAATAGAATGTAAAGTACAAGGCTTAATGCCTTTACGAACAGCAATAAGCAACTCAAGAGACTAATCAATAGAAGGAGAAGGCGAATTACTAGGGTCCAAGGGGACAAGATCAAGCTCGAGAGGAGATGACTGGCATGGTAGGGTAGATGCTGGATGTGTAATGGTCTAAGTCTGCTCTCTGCGACTATACAAATGTATCTCCGGCCGAGGCGAAGTAGGAGAAGTAGGAGTGTCACTCTCACCTTGAAATGGGATACTGGCAGAGATAGCAATTTCAAGAGACGGCGGCACATCTTCCACAATAGGAGACTTCCCCTGAAGAGGTGTCGCAGTGTAGTATGATGCAGATTCGTGAAAGATAACATTCATAGTCACAAACCAACGCCAAGTAGGAGGATGAAAACACCGATAGCCTTTCTAAGTAGGAGCATACCCCTTAAAAATGCATTGGAGACCAAGAGGATCAAACTTTCCATGAGGATAATGATCGCGAGTATAGCAAATACTATCGAATACCTTAAGAGGAACAGGAAAGGCAGCTGAACCTTGGATAAGATCCGGAGGGGAGCGAAAGACATAGACCTGAGAAGGCATTTGGTTGATAAGAAAGGCAGCAGTGAGAATTGAGTCGCTCCAGTACTTGGGGAGGAACATGCATCTCAAACATAAGAGAGCATGCTACCTCACAAAGGTGGCGATTCTTCCGCTCAGCAACCCCATTTTGAGCCGGAGTATCCACACAACTAGTCAAATGAATCATCTTATGATCAGAAAGGTAAGCTTGAAAAGACCCTTTAAGTATTCCCGACCATCGTTGCTTCGAAAGATCTTAATGGTAGCACCGAACTGAGTCTAAACCATGCAGTGAAACTACTGAAAGCAACAGGTCTTGCCCTTGGTTCGAATCATATAAACCTAAGTAGTCCGAGAATGACAATCAATAAAAGAGACAAACCACCGATAACCATTGACAGACACATAACGGGATGGACCCCAAATATCAGAATGTATCAATGAAAAAGGAGTGGCACTTTTATTTCTAGAAACAGAATAAGTGATTCGAGTTTGTTTGCCAAAACACATGCCTCATAAAAAAAACTTACTCGAACCACAACTTTTAAAGGAAAAGCTCTAGCTAAAATTCCCAAAGGTGGATGTCCCAACCAACGATGCCACTGCAATAACTCAGAGATGGGAAGTGACGTAGAAGATGTCTAAAGAGCTTGGCTAGAGACCAATGCCGAGTCATCTGAAATAACCTAGAGGGGGGTGAATAGGTTACACTAGTGGAATTTTAACTCTTTTCGAAATATTGTCCCAAGTGTGATTGTAAATAAGAAATGCGGAATAAAATAGAACAAGCACAATCACACAACACCGAAAATTATAGTGGTTCGACTCAATCTAAGTCTAGTCCACTCCCTACAAGAATCCTCTTGTAAGGTATTCCACTAGTTCTCCCTTTCAGTATGGTAGGTAGGGAAAAAAACCTTTACAATTTTTTTATGAATAAGAGTATCCTTACAAATCCCCTTTACAGGCAGAGAGGCGTCTTTACAATCTCTTTTGGAGGTAGAGAGACACCTTCCTCTTTTTAGGATAAGAGAATCCTTACAACCCTAAGTACAATCTAGAATTATAAAAACAGAAAAAAATGAGTAGTAGTGGAATAAGAGAAATACCTCAAGTGCGGTGCAAAGAATGAGAGATGAATGATGCACCTTATGTAAAGTCCTCTCTTAGGGCTTTGACTTGCATAGGAGAGAGTGGAGGACTTGATTGAGACTTGAGCTCTTGTTGGGATTAGAATAATCGAACAACTCAGGTAGGATAGAATAATCTTAATGACTCTTGAATGCTCACAATAATGCTCTTAATGTTCTTGCTTAATTCATATTTAATTAAGAGTAGCTAGGGTATTTATAGGTGAGCTTAGTGAAGCATTTTAGGCAGAAAATCAGGCTTTAACGGTCGTATTCTGGGACCACCGGTCGACTGCCATTGGTAGCCGATCAACCGAAAGGAGCCGTTGTGGTAGAAAACTAGCCGTTAGAGCTCTTTCAGGGAGGCACCGGTCAACCGAGAATTTCTACCGGTTAACTGGCTATGGTCTCAGCTAGTTCCGGTCGACCGGTATTTCTAGCCGATCGACCGCCAGCTTGACAGATTATATTTTATCAAAACTCTATCATACTGACCAATCGTCGGTGATTTGACCATAACTTTTTGGTCCGACCTTGGATTAATCCGAAACTAGTTGTGTTGGAATCGTGACTCGATTTCCTATAACTTTTATGGAGAGTCCATTTCCTGATACCAACTCTAAGGTTACCCAAGATGCTCTTGAGTCAGGTCAATCTGTTTTCACAGAGTTTTACTAGAGCACATTGCACTCTACCACCTAAGGTCATTCTAGTATGATAAATGCGGTGCGTGCATATGCAATGTGTACAAATTACAAAATATACTCTCTATCCTATGGTCTTCATCTTGGGTCTTGATGTCTTCATCTTCGGTCTTAAATGTCTTCATCTTCGGTCTTGAATGTCTTTAAGCTTCAAGGTCATGTCTACATGAGTTCAAACCTTGAAGTCTTGATTCGATCCTTCTAAGTGTTTCTTCAAACTAATTATACTTTCTTCAAGCTAATCACACTTCATCAAACCAAGTTGAAGATGTATGTTTGTTTGTTAACACCAAAATATATTAAGGAGTGTGGACATGTTTCCCAACAATCTCCCCCTTTTTGGTGATGACAAACAAACACAGGCAATATAACCAAATACAAGAAATGACAGTAACGCAGTTTAAATTTCAATAAGATATTTTAAGTCATTTCCAGAAATGGTTCAACCCCCTTAGTATGTGCCAGGAAAAAAAAAAACGTAAACTAACATAACACATAGAAAATAACCATAGGTTCATCATTGTATCTCAGAGTATTTCAACAAAAAGTAACGGGAGAGACTTAAAAAAAAGACTGAGTTCCATAAGATAAAATAGAATAAGAGTTTAACGGTAAAAAAAAACTTATATAAAAGGAGTAAGGACTCCTATTCCTTTGCATCCTCATCCTCTGCGTCCTCCTCTTCTTCTTCTTCTTCTTCGTCATCTTCATCTTCCTTGTCTTCGCGTAGGAGCTTGAGAATCTCATTCTGCTTTCTTTCCATCTTCACCAATTGGGCAAGGATGATGCTCCTAACCTTCTGAAGATCGGCGACGGTCGCATAGACTGACGCATCATCACTTCCTTGTTGCTATGGCTGGCTGGGTCCAGCATCAATCTTTTTGGAGGCAATGGTCTTCTTGGGAAGGAGGTGCATCTTGCGAATAGTGGAGATATTGATCTCTTGAGGAAAATGTTCAAATGATTCACCAGAGAATTCCACATGAAAGTGGTCCAGGACTTAGTAAATCATCCTTCAATAGGGAAGATTTCCCTTTTGAAGTCTGTCACCATGGATAATCATAGTTTTGAGCAGAATGTAAGGAAGATTGATGCTCACAGTCTTGCAGACACAGTAGGTAAGATAAGCATGGAATGGTGAGACCTTATCTCTACGACCACTCTGGTAGGATGTTGTAGGAGATGATGAGATTTACAATCCTCCCTACATTGGTGAGTTCTTTAGCCTTAATCTTGTGAGTGTTAGCATATTCCTTCATGATGCTAGAGTACACACAGTCAACATCCATGAATTGTTCTATATAGGTCTTGGGTTGGTAGTATTTGAGTTCCCCTGCCACAGAGATGTCTAGGATTTCTCCTAACATCAAAATGTCTATCTATAGGAAGTCCCTTAACATAGGAATGGACTAGAAGATTGTCACCTTCACCAGAGAAGGTAAGGTTGCAAAAGAACATTTTGACTAGGTGGGGATAACAGTTGAACTCTACTTTGAGAATGTTGCCCCATCCCAAAGCATCAAAGAGATCTTTGATGTCATACCTAGACAAAGAGTCGAAATTGATGGTTCTTCCTTGCTCTATATGTCGAGAAATGTATAGATCCCATGATTCTTGAGTAATGGAGGAGGAGAACCAGATATCTTTGTCAGAGGCCTTCCGTTTTCCCTTTTAAGCGATGGTCTTCTTGGCTCTGTGTGGGCGGTGAGACTCTATGATGATGAAAGGCATAAGAAGAGAAGAAAGGTAAGAGTTTTTGAGAGGGAAAGGAAAGGATCTTGAGAGATCTAGGTTAGAAAAGGGTTCTAAGCTAGGGTTTTGGGAGAGGAATAGTCGAAATAGGGTTTTAGGCTAAAGGGGTTTTTTAAATGAGGCAAAAAGTTTCAAAAAATCGATTTTAAAAAAGTTTGGAATCTAGTTTTCAACGGCGTCGATCGACCGGTAGATGGTGGCGGTCGACCGGTATTCCTTTCGGTCAATGGCGGTCGACCCGAATATTTGAAGCGATCGACCGGTAGATTCCAGAATTGCCTAAAAACCTAGAGAATTGTGAATTTTGAAGGGTTTTTCAAGTCTAGGCTTTTGGAATAAATATGCTGGAAAGAATGTTTAATCTTTCAACCAAATGAGTTGCAAATTCCAAGTTCCTTCCTTAGGAAACTAAAACCCTCTTTACCTAGTGGTTTAGTAAATATATCTGCGAGTTGTTTCTCGGTTTCAATGTATTCTAGAGAAACATCGCCATTGTGAATGGTGTCTCGCAGAAAGTGGTGTCTAATGTCAATGTGCTTTGCCCTTGAGTGTAAAATGGGATTTTTACTCAAGTTCATGGCATTGGTATTATCTCACATGATTGGACAAGATTCGAAACTCACTCCAAGGTCTTGGAGAGTTTGCTTCATCAAAAGGATTTGGGCACATCATCTACTAGCCGCAACATATTCGGCTTCGGTGGTAGATAGAGCAACGGAGTTTTGTTTCTTGCTAAACCAAGAGACAAGGCAAGAGCCGAGAAAGTGACAGGTACCACTGGTACTTTTTTTTGTCGATATGGTAGCCTGCGAAGTCAGCATCTGAAAAGCTGACTAAGTCAAGAGGTTGATTTTTGGGGTACCATAACCCAACATCACAAGTGCTTTTCAAATATTTAAAAATTCTTTTCACAACTGTGAGGTGAGATTTCTTAGGATCGGTTTGAAACCGAGCACATGCACATACACTATACATTATGTCAGGTCTACTTGTTGTTAGATATAGAAGGCTCCCAATCATGCCTCTATATCAAGTTACATCCTCAGGAATGCCATCTTCATCCTTGGTTAGTTTCAAGAATGAGCTCATCGGAGTGTCTGAAGATTTTTTACTATTAATGTCAAATTTCTTTAGCAGCTCCTTGGTGTACTTGCTTTGGTTTATGAAAATTCCATTATCAGTTTGTTTTATTTGAAGACAAAGGAAGAAATTTAACTCTCCCATCATACTCATTTCAAATTCATTGCTCATCTTGCTACTGAAATCAGTACACATTCTCTCGTTGGTTGAGCCAAAGATGATATCTACATAAATTTGAAAATGAGTATGTCATTCTTCAAGTTCTTCACGAATAGGGTTGTGTCAATCCTCCCCCTTGAGAAGCCACTTTCTATCAAGAAAATACTCAAATCTCTCATACCAAGCTCTAGGAGCTTGTTTGAGGCCATACAGGGCTTTCTCAAATCTCAAGTTTATAGACATGGTTTGGAAACTTAAGGTCTTCAAAACCAAGGGGTTGAGCTACATAGACCTCTTCTTGAATGTATCCATTCAAAAAGACACTTTTGACATCCATTTGATATAGTTTGAAGTCCTTATGGCATGCAAAAGCTAATGCATTCTAATGAACTCCAACCATGCTACTGGTGCATAGGTTTCATCATAGTCTATTCCCTCTTGCTGATTATACCCTTTGGCTACTAGTCTCACTTTGTTTCTTACTATGTTCCCATCTTCATCCAGTTTATTGCGAAAGACCCACTTAACACCAATGATGGTGTGGTGGTCAAGTTTTGGGACAAGTTCCCATACCTTGCTTCTTTCAAACTGGTGAAGCTCTTCTTGCATAGCAATAATCCAATCACTATCTTTTAGTGCTTCTTCTATGATCTAGGGTTCGATCCTTAAGATAAATGCAGTGTGATTGCATACCTCTCGGGTTTTAGATCTAGTTTGGATTTCTCCATCTAGATCCCCTATAATGTTTTCTAAGGGATGATTCTTATGAGAGATGACTTCTTTAGGAAGTGTTTCTACTTTTTCGATGGTAACTTCATTAGAATCACCAGAAGAAAAATCATTAACTTTGTTCGTAAGCTCATCAAACATGGTATCATCATCATCAACAAGAGATTTATTCAAGTCATTAGGTAATGATTCATCAAGTCGTACATTCATAGATTCTTCAACCATTAATGACTTTTTATTAAAAACTCTATATGCCCTACTGTTGAGTGAATATCCTAAGAATATTCCTTCATAAGACTTCGCATCAAATTTTCCAAGATAGTTTTTAGTGTTTAGGATGAAACATTTACACCCAAAAACTCTAAAGTAGTCTACTTTTGGCATTTTACCAAAGTACAGTTCATAAGGGGTCTTGGAAAGAAAAGGTCTAAGAGTTATCCTATTTAGCACATAACAAGTTGTATTTACAGCTTCAGCCCAGAAGTACTTAGGCAAGGAATACTCATTGAGCATAGTCCTAACCGTCTCTTGTAGTAACCTATTTTTTCTTTCAACAACCCCATTAGATTGAGGTGTTCTAGGAGTAGAGAAATTATTGTCAATTCCATACTTGTTGCAATATAAGCCAAATTGACTTATATTGTCAAGTTCTCCATGGCATGGTTTAAAGTATCTCCGATACTGATACGATACTCTCCGATACGATACACCGATACGCTACATGGAATTTTTAAAATCCTTTTGTATCGATATATATATCCTACGATACATACCAATATGCACCAATACACTATTGATACGTACTGATACTCTATAAAAAATATAAAATCGAGGTAAAATATAAGTTTCAGTATGTATTGGTAAGTATCAGTGAGTATTTGCATGTATCGATCGGTACGTATCGATGAGTATCAGTACGTATCGGTGAGTATCGATCAGTACGTATCGGTGCATATCGGTGAATATCGGTATGTACCGATACAGTGCGCTATGATCATATAATGGCCAAGTGGGTATTTTTTCAGAAAATACGATTTTTTAAGGGGTTTTTGTTCCAAAGTTGCTGCCAGCCATATTTCTCTCTAACTAAAGTGAAAATCAAGATTGGGAACAAGGATTTTACATTTATGGGACAACTACAAACCTTGAATTCTTAGTGTGATACCATCAATTTAGTGTTTATGCATAATATATGTTATCAATAGCTTTTTTTAACAAATTTTTTATGTAAAAATGTTTAAAAAGGTGTTTCATATCCATTTATGTTTGTATCTCCGATACGAGACGATACCCTCCGATACGTATCTTAATTTTGGTCGACCGATACGACGACCGATACCGATACTTTAATCCTTGATCTATGGTCACTCCTCACAGAGGTTACTGTATATCCTTTCTGATTTTGCAATCTATTACATAGACTTGCAAATTCATCGAAGGCATCATTTTTGTTTTTTAGAAAAACAGTCCAAGTATATCTAAAGTAGTCATCAACGATTGCAAAGGTATAACTTTTACCACTCATACTAGAAACATTGATAGGTCCAAATAAGTCTAAATGAAGAAGTCCAATGGTCTAAAGGAAGAGATAATATTCTTCGACTTATGGGAGACTTTAGTTTGTTTGCTTTTTTAACAAGCATCACAGAAATTGTTTTTCTCATACTTGATCTTAGGGAGGTTCCTCACAAGATCCTTGCATGCAATGGTTTGAATCAACTTGACATTTACATGTCCAAGTCTTCTATGCCATAATGATGACTCACTATGGTTAGAAACCAAGCATGCATTTAAGGAACTTGATTCGTTAAGCATACATAGATATTGTTTTTCCTAGACCCTTTTAGAATTAGATTATCATTTGCATCTTTAATGCAATAATGAGAGACATTAAATTCTACTTTGTATCCAATACTACATAACTGACTTACACTTAGGAGGTTATAATTCAGATTTTTCACAAAGTAAACATTTGAGATTGAAATACTTCCAAGTCTTATTTTTTCAATACCAGTAATTTTTCCTTTGCTGTCATCTCCAAAGGAGACCCCTCCTCCGTTGTAGTCCCGTAAGCTTGAGAATAGGTTCTTGTAGGATGTCATGTGTTTGGAGCATCCACTGTCGATTACCCATTCGGCTTCCACCTTATTCTTCAAGCAAACCTATAATAAAAATTTAATCATACATTGGTCCCCATAATCTCATGGGTCCATTATTGTTAGTGTCAAACTTTCCTATTGGAACCCAAATGGTTTTATACTTTTTAGGTCTTTGGTCCTGCCTTTGGGATGACTTTGGGTTTCTTTGGGTCCTCTGAGGTTCATAAGATCCATTTGATCTTTGAGGAGTATAGTATCTTTGAGGTTTATAGGATCCTTGGTTTTGGTATTTCCCTTGTGGTCTATAAGTCTTCCGAGGGTAGTTCTCAAACCCTTGGTATTGTCTTTGGGGCCTCTCAATAGAGTATTCTCTTTGAGGTTGGGATTTTCTATACCTAGGCATAGGTCTAGAGTCTTCTTGAGACCTATATTGCCTTCTTCGGGGCGTGTAGTAGTAGGCATGGCTAACTCTCGATCTCTCAGTTTGAGAGTTGTGGTTCTTTCTTTTCCTAGAATGACACTGGTTTATGGAATGTCCTGTCTTTTTGCAAAAACCACATTTGATGTAAGAGGTGGATGGTTGGTTTCTTTAGCCACCCCTTCTTGGATTCTCACTTTTTTTTTTCTTTTCTCCTAGATGGATTTTGTCCATTGTAACCCAGTCCTTCTCTTTCATTTGGACCTTTCCTTTGAGATCCAAGAAGATTGTCAAGGTTCCTTTGCCCTTGGGTGAAAGTGCAAAGGGTGGAGTTCAACTTGAAGTTTTTTTTTCTCTAGTTCACTCACCTTTGAGGTTAGTGCATCCACTCTCTTATTGAGTGCGTCAACCTCTTTTTTAAGTTCATTCTTATCAGACTCTAATTTGAGACTTTCTTCATACAAGGCCTCGAAGGCTTCTTGAAGTTCCTCATTAGAGTCCTTTATTAAGGATTCAGGTTGAGTTTGACATACCTATTGTTCTTCATCTCCGATAGACATCAAGGCAAGGTTGGTGACTTCTTCAAATTCTTTTTTCTCTTCTTCATCACTTGAGTCTCCCTTTCAGTACGGTAGGTAGGGAAGAAAACCTTTACAATCTTTTTATGGATAAGAGTATCCTTACAAATTCCCTTTACAGGTAGAGAGGTGCCTTTACAATCTCTTTTGGAGGTAGAGAGACACCTTCCTCTTTTTAGGATAAAAGAATCCTTACAACCCTAAGTACAATCTAGAATTGTAAAAAAAAAAAAAAATGAGTAGTAGTGGAATAAGAGGAATACCTCAAGTGTGGTGCAAAGAATAAGAGATGAATGATGCACCTTATGTAAAGTCCTCTCTTATGGCTTTGACTTGCACAGGAAAGAGTGGAGGACTTGATTGAGACTTGAGCTCTTGTTGGGATTAGAATAATCGAACAACTCAAGTAGGATAGAATAATCTTAATGACTCTTGAATGCTCACAATAATGCACTTAATGTTCTTGCTTAATTCTTATTTAATTAAGAGTAGCTAGGGTATTTATAGGTGAGCTTAGTGAAGCATTTTAGGCAGGAAATCAGGTTCTAATGGTCATATTTTGGGACCGCCGACGGTCGACCGAAAGGAGCCATTGTGGTAGAAAACTAGCCATTGGAGCTCTTCTAGGGAGGCATCGGTCGACCGGGACTTTCTACGGGTCGATCGGCTATGGTCTAGACCAGTTCCGATCGACCAGTACTTCTAGCCGATCGACTGCCAGCTTGACAGATTCTGTTTTGTCAAAACTCTTATCATACTAACCAATCGTCGGTGATTTGATCATAACTTTTCGGTCCGACATCGGATTAATCCGAAACTAGTTGTGTTGGAATCGTGACTCGATTTCCTACAACTTTTATCAAGGGTCCATTTCCTGATACCAACTCTAAGGTTACCCAAAATGCCCTTGAGTCAGGTCAATCTGTTTTCCCAGTTTTACTAGAGCACATTGCAATCTACCACCTAAGGTCATTCTAGTATGTTACATGAGGTGCGTGCATATGCAATGTGTGTACAAATTACAAAATATACTCTCTATCCTCTGGTCTTCATCTTGGGTCTTGATGTCTTCATCTTCGGTCTTGAATGTCTTTAAGCTTCAATGTCATGTCTGCATGAGTTCAAACCTTGATGTCTTGATTCGATCCTTCTAAGTGTTTCTTCAAACTAATTATACTTTCTTCAAGCTAATTACTTCAAACCAAGTTAAAGACGTATGTTTGTTAACTCCAAAATATATTAAGGAGTGTGGACATGTTTCCCAACATCATCATCAAGCAGATACAAACCACTATGTCCCCTACCAGAGCCAATCGTTGCCCCTGTCACCAGATCCTGATACAATGAGATGGAAAAAAGTTAACTTTGCAATTAAGACTGGAGGTAAGACTACTAATGGACTAAAGGTTAGTGAAAAAAAAATGAACATGCACTATAGTAGAAAGGGAGAAAGAGGGAGTACAACTAACTGAGCCTTTCCCAGAATAGTGGAATAAGTCCTATTAGCCAATTTGACCTTACCATTACCAGGACAAGTAGTATACTGTGAAAAAAGAGACAAGCGGCCTGTCATATGATCAGAAGCCCCAGAATAAATAATCCCAAGGGGTAGAAGGGACAGACATAGTATGGCCACAAAAGGAGATACCTAACCCAAGAGGGGTGGAATGAATAGAGCTCGCAGTGGCAGGTGCAAGAGAATCTGGACGTGTCAATAGGCACTAGAGGGCAGTAAGCTCGTTAGATGACAGCGAGGCTACTGAGGTGCTAAGAGCAGAGTCAGAGTCAAGGCTCTCAGTATGGTTGGCCTACCCAGAAGTACCGACACGACCCCTCCTAGGCCCTTTTCCAGATGTATCAGCAAGACACTTACGAAGCTTCCAGCAATGCTCCTTGGTGTGACGCCCCTTCCCACACTAATCGCACTTCACTGGAGTCCTGGTAGAGGAGCCACCAGAATGTGGGGCTGCACTAAGGGACTGAGTGCCAGAAACAAGTGCAGATCTTTCAGTAGGAGTGGCAGCTTGTTGTGGAATCATAGTGGCACGTCAACTGTCCTCAAGTTGGATCATAGCATAGGCTTGATCCAAGGTAGGAAAGGGGCCATAACTCAAAACCTAGGATCGCAACTGATCAAACTCCACATTCAGACCTGCTAAAAAGTCATAGACCCTGATCTTGTACTCTCGTTTTTGAAACTTGACATCTTCAGGGGTGGAAGGAGACTTATAGAAATCCAACTCAGTCCATAGTGTCTGCAACTCATAGTAGTAATGTGACAGAGTGAACCCTCTTTGCCTCAGATCACGAACCTTCTGGCGAAGCTCAAAGACTTGAGCATCATTCCCTGCCTGGAAATAGATATCCTGGACAAACTTCCAGATCTTCATAGTGGAGTCAAGGAGGAGATAGTCACACAAATATTGTGGCAACATGGAGTTGACAAGGAAGGCCATAACCAGAGAGTTGGCAGAGTCCCACTTGTCAATCTCAGTATTGCTAAAAAGCCCAAAAAATGATAAAGGGTAAAACCTGAGAAAACGACTTTGGAGATAGCTCTAGAACAAGGACCTCAAACGAAAAAGTGGACAGTACATACCACTACAAGGATAAGAGGCACCAATCAGACAATCGGAGCATCAAGTGGGGAAAAAGCATCCCGGCAATGAAAGAACATTCTCAAGGAGAAAACCTTGAAAAAGTGATAAAAAAAGGTTATGGGTCTCAAATCATTGTAGAAGAGAGTCTGAGAGCTCAGGGTAAGGATGGATGGAGGCTAGGAACCCTCTTGGTGGTTTAAAAACCTCCCACCACGAGAGAAGCAGATGAAGAAAGATGGAGGGAGGTGCAGATGAAGGATATGTTGGGGGGGGGGGGAGAGAGAGAGAGAGAGAGAGAAATGAGGAAGAGGCAAAGAGATGGAGAAGAGGGAGAGCCCTTAGGGTTTTGGATCCTATCCCTCTGATACCATGTTGAATGGGGTGATGACTAGTGTCTCATATGACACTAGCCCTCTTTATTTATAATAATGGAGAGAATGTTCTAGAGAATTACAAAGACCATTAAACCCTTTAGGGTCCGTTTGGTAACTGACACTTTCTCTAAAACACAAAACTCATTATTACAACAGAAACTTATGGGCCCCCCTCTTGTTTCACCTTGATGTTAATCTGTTCGCATACCGTCCTTTCGTTGCCAATGTTGCCCTAATAGAACATCAAAGCTCACAATGCAATAAGGGGCTAACTAAGCAAGACACCCAGTAGTGAAGCAACAAGTATGACTGCACCAGCCACTTCTCTAACATTAAGCCTAAAACCTCACATATAAATTTCTTGAAAAGTTGCTTTTGCGAGAGATTTAAGTGCTTGAACTAAGTCTACAGAGATAAGGCTGGCTTTTGTTGCTATGTTGACAACAGTACTCACTTTCATGGAATACTCATCATGTAGCATAATAATGCACTTCTGTCAGTTGAGGGGAGCTTTTTTTACTAGTCCATTGGTGAAGTAAGGCAAGCTGAATTAGCTTCAACCCCATCATCATGACCATAATCAATGCATCATCTAGATTAGGAGGACAACCCTAATAAACCTCCACAGTCATCCTTAGCATTCATATTTACAACGTCGTCTCAACCATGGTCAGAGGACAGATTCTAATGGCACAGTCACTACCGAAGTAACCTTTCTCGCCCCAATTGCGGCACACAATGTTCTTCAGCCACTCATTACCCTTGAAGACCTCTGGTTCTAACAAGGCTCATTTGCAAGCTCTAACTGGATCTCAATGTTCATCCCTTCGATATAAACTCTTTACCCGTTGTTGATCCATCTCCTAGACTCTGCACTTGGAGTACAATTTGTGGAATTCCATGGTGTAAGCATCCACACTTTCTAACTTTCATGATGGAAATTGAGCATCAGATGGAAGAGAATCTTTTCAAAATTAGGAGGAACAAATTTCTCATTCAATATTTGTTTCATAGCCTCCCAACTTGTGACAGCTCCAAAATGTCTGATAAGTCTCGATTGTAGCACATCATCTCACCACGAACATGTATAACCAGTGAATTTGGTGATAATAAACTTGCATGTCTTGTCATCTGGAAAGGAATTGTAGGAAAAATTCATCAGACTTAAGTAAACTAACCAAGAATATCCTCAGGTCCCTTTGTGCCATCAAACTCTGAAACCTTGACCCCTTGATGCTCTCATCCCTATCTGAGAATTGTCCTGTGACATTCTAGGAAAAACTATCTCAGGTTGTCTCAGGACGTATTTGTAAGTCGTAAAGTACCAAATTGGGAAACTGGTGTAGATTTCCTACATAATCTCTCCTGTAAAGTCTCATCAGGAAGGCAAAATATCAGCAAAGGTCTTGTGAGTTTGTTCCCATTCAACAAACATTCCTGCCATGAACTTCTCAAGTTTCATTTCAATCCCCTGCTGGTTTTCCTATATTTTCTTGTATAGTTTTGTGGAGCTCATGGTTGGTGATATGAGAGGGATCTTGTGATGGTTAGATTCGGCTCTGATACCGATACCGATTAATGCAATCCAAGATTACAAAACCCTGCTTTGAGATCACTATAGGCCCACCTAAGTGACAAATGGTTAAAAATACCATGCTGAAAAATCAATTCATTTGAAAGAGAAAGTCGGGTCTAGCTGATTTCCCAAGTTGAGCAATGATAGATAGGTAGGAATGGTCGGACCTAAACAAGCTAGGGTTTGTTAGCCAGTTCTCCTTTTATATTAGTAGCTATTCAACATGCCCCTAGAGCTCCTCTCGATCTGGTCATAGAGGGGATCCCATTGCTCCTAGAACAGATGATGAAAGATCATACTATAAGTTGGCAACTCTTTCTGATTTGGTTCAATCTATTATGAACATAGTTGTCACAGTGCCAAGGCAAACAAAGGCATTGGAGGGCTACCCAAGTGCTTAGGCGACAAGTGCCCACCATGAGGCAAACAAAGCACCTAAGGCAATCAAGTGTTATTTTTTATTTTTCCTCTTTTCTAACATTATTTAGTATGCTACATATACCTTGCATCATAAAAACAACATTAAGCCACATCAACTCATCAAAAATCAACATTAAGCCACATCAAATCATAAGAAATCAACATTAAGCCACATCAAGTCATCAAAAATCAATAATTAGTGAAATGCACTTGTTCTATAATAAATTTGATTGGTCAAATGATTTACTTTTTATATGAGATCTTTTGTATTAGGTATAACACAAAATCAACTTTCCAACAAGTCTAAGATTACTTAAATCTGAGTTCTAATGAGAAAGCTATGTTCCAATCAAACTTATTTTATAGTGTGAATGCTGTTAAAATCAACTGAATGAAAATAATTATATGGGCATCAAAACAAAAAATTATTTTACCAGACTTTTGGTTGTTAGCAATGTTTTACCATGATAAGATTTATGAAATTTTTAGAATTGAGAAGAACCCCAACATTTGAAAGTTGAAAATTGCTCCTACAACAAAAAATCCTGTTTTTGTTCTTGGACTGGGGAATTGACTTTTTATCCTTTTGGAATTTGATTTTCAAACTATTTTTATTGAATTAAAATAAGGGGTATTTGTTTAGTTATTAATAATGTCTTAAGTAAATGAAATAATAAATAAGTGTCAAAACATAATGTGACATGTAGTGCAATAAGGTGACAATCACCTAGGACCCCAGGCAAACCTCCTAGATGCCAAGGCAATGCCTCGGCGACGCTTTGACAACAATGATTATGAAAACTCTTCAGGTTTATGGTAAGCCAAAGAGGTGTAGAAATGGACCCCACTAAGATTAAGGCAATAATGGAAACGCCACCTCCAAGGATAAAGATAAGATAATTTTGGAATTTCAGATACAATGTAGGGCCCCTTTTAGAAAGCAAACAGTAGCTAGGATGTATTTGGAATTAAAACTTTTAGAGGATGGACTATTCTAGAGGTTAAAAGAAGGGTGGGAATAAACAAAATTAAAGTTTAAAAAACAGAGAGGTTTTGTGACACCAAAGGAAGTCACTCCTTGAAATTTGGAAACCTGTCTTCTTCCTCTCCATTAGAATACCACCACACGGAAACCAGACTTGCTATCATTTGAAAGAACTCTCTCTCTCTCAATAGTTTGGCCTGAAGTTTCAAGGAGATATCTGTGGAAACGCAACCCTAAAATGATGCAGAAGATAATGGAAAAACAAGAACAAATAATGCACATAGGTTTACGAGGTTCGGCAAGATTGCCAATGTCCTCGATGAGATGAGATCCTGCTCCACTATCACTGGAAAATGGGGTTACAGTGCTCGTCCTCACACCTCTCAGTATTTCTTGCATTACAGAGAAAGAAACCCTCACTACAAATATATAGCGAAAAACCCTAATCCGAAAAGTACAAAACTGCCCTCAAATAAAACTGTCGAGGTGCTTGCACCAGTACTCCCTGGATTAAACTGTGACGGAATACAAGACATCGTACACTAATAATAGCTATCCCACATATCTCAACCACGAACTACTAGATTTGGCAACCCAAAATCAATGAAAGATTTTCCAAAAATTAACTTGAGGGTAGAATATGTTCAGACTTAGTCTCTGGTTGGTAATTCACTGATGAGTGATATGGAAGAGATGAGACTCTAAGGCTAGAGACACCAGGTGAAGGATCAAATATCTAGAGTTCCGGGAAGAAAAGGAACAAGATGAGAGAGATCCAACTCCCTCTTGCTGATTCCAACTTAACGTCAAAACAGAGTAATGTAGAACTAGGATTGACAAGTCAACTTAGCCCTGATGTTGTAAGATACTCTTAGAGAACAACCAATATCCAAAGTAGAACTGTAGATGGTTGCATCAGCAGTAGATCCTTGACTTGGAATGCTTGAAAATAGTAAGAAAAAAAGATAATAAAGTCATAGTTTTTAAGGCGCTGGTAAGGCGACTACCAGCGCCTAGCCGCTGATGCGGTCCATTGGTAGTAAGGCAGCCCACCGACTTATGAGAAGTGTGAAAGGCGACTGCCTTAGACGCTAAGGCGCGAAAGGCGACGCCTTATGCATGAGGCGGTCGCCTTATGTACTCACTATTTTAAAAGGAAAATTTAAAATTGTTTTGATGAAGATTCCAAATTACATTTTCTCATTGGCAGGTGTATAAGTTTTGATGCACATGTGATGCATTGGATCGAATTTTTTTTTTTTAAAACACATTATCACATCCGCAGGAGCGACAACTAAATGCTTCTTGTCGTATATTTTTTTTATCCACGTATATCTTCAATCTATCATAATTACTGGAAACATTTGAAAATAGGTCCGTCAGGCGCTTTGATCTGCTTCTTCCTGTAAAGTTACCGTGAATTAGAACTTTATAACACCATACGTTGGAATATGCTATCCCGCAATGCAAGAGTTGACGCACCTTACCTTATCCAGACCAGATCATTGGTTACTATTTTTTTTTTTTAAAACAAATTTTAAAATTACTTGATGAAGATTCTAAATTACATATTCTAATTGGGAGGTGTATAAGGTCTGATGCACATGTGATGCATTGGATCAATTTTTTTTTTTTTAAACAAATTTTAAAATTGCTTGATGAAGATTCCAAATTACATATTCTAATTGGGAGGTGTATAAGGTCTGATGCACATGTGATGCATTGGATCAATTTTTTTTTTAAACAAATTTTAAAATTGCTTGATGAAGATTCCAAATTACATATTCTAATTGGGAGGTGTATAAGGTCTGATGCACATGTGATGCATTGGATCAATTTTTCTTTTTAAACAAATTTTAAAATTGCTTGATGAAGATTCCAAATTACATATTCTCATTGGGAGGTGTATAAAGTCTGATGCACATGTGATGCATTGGATCAAAAACCATATAAAAAATAAAAACCCTTACCATAAAAAATAAAACCAAAATCAGTAAAAATCGTGCCTCTCATTCTCTCTCAGTCTGCGACTTTGCCCTCCAAATCGCAAACCGCCAAGGCCCCAACATCCGACGATCCTTTCTCCGGCGACTTCTCCTTCTCCGACAGCCTTCGGCGACATCCGGCGACCTCCGGCAATCTCCGACGAAGTGCTTTCATCTCTCTCAGTCTCCGCTCCAAATCGTAAAACCCCAAACTAACCGACAACGAGCCGCCTCCTTCGATTCTTCTCCGGCGGCTTCTCCTTCTCCTTCGACAGCCTTCGGCAACCTCCGACGACCTCCAACGAAGTGTCCTTCCACATCTCCAAGTATGTTTTAGTTTGTATTTTTAATTTCTGATTTGTGCGATTTTTTTTTCTCTTTTCTTCTTTCTTCTCCCTGCTTCTTCCTTTTTCATAGTTCGCATGATTATTTTTTTTTTCTCTCTTTTCTTCTTTCTTCTCCTTGCTTCTTCGTTCTTCTTTTCTTCTTTCCTCTCCTTGCTTCTGCCTTCTTCGTAGTTCGTATGATTATTTTTTTTCTCTTTTCTTCTCCCTGCTTCTTCCTTCTTCGTAGTTCGTATAATT
>NC_056565.1:16757698-16876521 GCF_013358625.1 Macadamia integrifolia
ATAAGACTTTTTGTATTAGGTATGAAATAAAATCAACTTTCCAACAAGTCTAAGATTACTTAATCTAAGTTGCAATGAGGAAGTTATGCTCCGGTCAAACTTATTTTAAAATGCGTGAATGTTGTTAAAATCACCTGCATGAGAATAATTTTATGAATATCAAAACAAAAGATTATTTTACTGGACTTTTGGTTTTTAGCAATGTTGTAACTTGATAGGATTTATAAAATTTTCATAATTAAAAAAAAAACACAGCATTTAAAAGTTGAAAATTTCCCATGTAACCAAAATCCAGTTTTTGTTATTAGACCGGGGGTTGACTTTTTATCTTTTTGGAATTTTAACTTATTTTTATTGGATTCAAATAGGGGGTATTTGCTTATTTATGAATAATATCTTAAGTAAATGAAATACTTAAATGATGTTTGGTATAAATAAGTGCCAAAACACAAGGCGACATACAGTGCAATAAGGCGACCGTCACCTAGGCCCCAAGCAAACCGCCTAGATGAAAAAGTCATCGCCTTGGCGACGTCTTGACAACTATGAATACAATACTTACTAAAAACTAAAATTAGGAACTAGCTGAAAAAGGAAACTAACTACTAATGACTTGACTCAACTAATAACTTGACTCCTAAGAAAACAAATATAACTTGAATTGAACCCGACTATAAAAGAAACTAATGTAAATGGAAACAAATCAGTAAATCTCGTATGAAATCTTAATAACCCCAGCTTAGGCCCATGAAAGTGGCCTATTACACTAAAAACACATGGGATCAAAGGCCCAACATTTATGGTACCCAACCCTAAGCTTATTCCTAGTAAAACAAGCCTATTTTGGTCATGAATTTGCATCACAGAGCACAACTAATAGTAGAAATAGGGAAATTTGGACTTGTCCCTTAATGGGCACCGTCCTTCCTTTATTTATAATAAAAACAGTAGTCATAATCCTTACATAAGTAATAGTCTTAATCCTACCATAAATCTGAATGATCCTAGAGTAGTCCTAATTACATTATTCAACACTCCCCCTCAAGTTAGTGCATGGATATCATGCATACCCAACTTGGACAGAATAAAGTAAAAGGATTTACTACTAAGTCCCTTTGTGAGAACATCAGCTAACTGATCTGCACTTCGCATAAAGGGAATACAGACCAGTCCTTGCTCTATCTTCTCTTTGATGAAATGCCTATCAATCTCGACATGCTTGGTCCGATCACGCTGAACAAGGTTGTGTGCAATATTGATGGCTGACTTATTATCACAATATAGTAACATCGGCTCCTGGATGGACACACCCAAGTCATGAAGGAGACCCTGCAACCAAAGTAGCTCGCAAATCCCATGTGCCATAGCTCGGAACTCAGCCTCTGCACTTGATCTAGCCACAACTGACTGCTTCTTACTGTGCCACGTAACCAAGTTACCACAAACAAATGTACAGTAGCCAGTAGTAGAGCGGCGATCATCTGGAGAGTCTACCCAATCAGCATCAGTGTATGCCTCAATCCTCATGTGATCTACATGAGAGAATAAAATCCCATTTTCTAGTGTTGTCTTCAAGCACCTAAGAATCCAGTTCACAACCTCCATACGTGATGAATAGGGATCATGCATGTACTGACTCACCAAACTTACTGTATGAGCTATGTCTGGTCTTGTATGGGATAGAGATATGAGTCTTCCAACCAGTCTTTGATACCGACCTTTATCAACAGGTTCAACCTTCCTTGCTTCTGAGATGAGAGTTAGCCTCAATAAAAGTATCCACGGGTTTACACCCTAGCATACCAGTCTTTGAGAGGAGGTCCAAGGTATACTTTCTCTGTGAGAGAACAATACCCTTGGTTGAATGTACCACCTCAATGCCAATAAAGTATTTCAGTCATCCTAGGTCCTTTATCTCAAACTCCTTACCAAGATAGGCCTTGAACTTAGAAATTTCATTTGTATCATTGCCAGTAACAACAATATCATCTACATATATTATCAGTACAGTAATCCAATCAGCAACCTTTTTAATAAATAGTGTATGATCAGCATTACTTTTTGTAAAGCCAACATCTATCATAGCCTTGTGAAAACGACCAAACCATGCCCTGGGAGATTGCTTCAATCCATATAGAGCTCTTTTCAGTTTACGCACCTTGCTTTGTGTTTCTGAATTAGAGTATCTAGGTGGAATGTCCATATACACCTCTTCAGTCAGCTCTCAATGAAGAAAAGCGTTTTAGACATCCAGTTGTTGTAGCTCCCATCCTCGGTTCATTACATAGGGATGATAACTCGAACTGTATTCATTTTTGCTACAGGAGGAAAGGTCTCCTGATAGTCAATCCCATAAGTCTGGGTAAAGCCCTTTGCACCAATCTTGCCTTGTATTGATCCACAGTCCCATCAGCATTATGCTTAACCGTGAACACCCATTTGCAGCCAACTGGTCACTTTTGCAGGGGAAGAACAACCAGATCCCATGTGTTATTCTTGTGAAGAGCTCTCATCTCCTCATTCATTGCCTCCTTCCATTTATGTTCTATATTTGCCTCCTGTCAGATTTTAGGAATAGAAACAGAAGACAAGACACAAATGCATGATATGATGGGGAGAGAGCATTATATGACACCACGTTAGAAATAGGATGTTGAGTACAAGTCCTATTACCTCTTCTATGAGCAATAGGAACATCAAGAGACTGATCAAAAGTGAGAGGGAAGGTTACACCTGGAAGGGAAGACTCAGGATCAGGAAGCAATGGAGTAGCAATGGTAGTTTCAGCTCTCAATTTTTCCAAGAAAATACCTGTATCACTAGACCATCCTGTGTTTTCTGTTGAATCTGTGGCTGCCCTTGAACAGTAACCTCTGGACCAATGGGAACCTCTAAACTATTAGTCTTTATTCCAGTATCCCTCTGAGTAGCACCATCATCTATGGTAAGGTGTAAAGGACAATCAAAAGTAGGAACCTGAATCACCCCTTCACGACTAGAGGACTCCCCCTGAAGAGGTGGAAAATAAGCCTCAGTCTCACGAAATAACACATCCATGGAAACAAAGAGCGGTCGAGAAGGTTGATGATAGCACCAGTATCCCTTCTGAGTGGGAGAATAGCCCACAAAAATACACTGGAGTCCACGATGATCAAGCTTGCCCAGAACCTGATGATTACGAACAAAGCAAACACAATTAAAGACCTTGGGAAGAACAACAAAAGTTCGAGACCCAGATAACAACTCAATGGGACTCTTAAAGCCAAGTACCCGGGAAGGCATTCTATTGATGAGATAGGCAGCACTGAGAAGAACCTCACTCCAATAGGGAGCAGGGACTTGCATCTCAAACATCAGGGAGCGAGCAACCTCAAGGAGATGGCGATTCTTACGTTCAGCCACACCATTCTGCGCCGATGTATCGACACAACTAGTCTGATGAATTATCCCATGATCAACCAAGTAAGACTGAAAGGAACCATCCATATATTCCTTCCCATTATCAATTCGCAGTATCTTGATCATAGCATCAAACTGGGTCTTAACCATGCAATGAAATTCCCGAAAGCACTGAAAAACCTCACTTTTATGATGTAATAAATAAATCCAAGTAGAATGAGTATTGCAATCAATAAAAGTACCAAACCATCGATAGCAAGAAACAGAAACACGACGGGCAAGTCGCCAAACATCAGAATGAATTAAAGAAAAATGAGCAGTACTTCTATTATTAGAAAGAGGATAAACATTCCGAGTTTGTTTTGCCAAAACACACGTATCACAAATAAATGCCCCATGGGGGGTGACCTAGATGTCGATGCCATCCCAATAGTTCAGAGAGTGCCAAAACAAATGAAGTGTGTAGAGCTCAAGAGGGACCAGTGTCTAAGTAATAGAGACCACCACTCATTCTACCATTGCCAATCGTTGCCCCCGTCACCAAGTTCTGAAACACACAGTGAGTAGGAAAGAAAGTGACTTTATAGTTCAAAGCCTTGGTGATATTACCAATGGACAACAAATTAGTAGAAAACTTAGGAACATATAACACAGAGGATAGTGATAATGAAGGAGAACACTGAATAGAACCCATCCCAGCAATAAATGAAAGGAAACCATCAGCAATGCGAACTTTGGTATTACCTGAAGAGGGACAATACGTAGAAAAGAAGGTATGTAAACTGGTCATGTGATCAGTAGCCCCAGAGTCAATTATCCAGGACTAGGAGGCTACAGATGCACTATGACCACAAACTATAGTACCTGAGTGGGCTGAGTGGGAGGCAGTGATTGTTGGAAGAGAGGAGGCAGAGACAGCGGCAACAGCAACAGCAACAGCAGCAGCAGCAGCAGCAGCAATAGAGGATCCAATCTGAGTCAACATACGACGAAGCATAGCCATTTCGTCAGTAGAGAAGAATGCACCTGCAGTAGTGGAGTTATCAAAATCAACTATAGTCTCAGATTGATTTTCCTGAGTGTTCTTCCCATGACCCTGATTATGCCCACGAGAATTAATAGGACGTCCATGAAGCTTCCAACAAGTCTCCCTTGTGTGACGCTCCTTGTTACAAAAGTCACATTTAACAACCGGTTTGTTGGAAGAGGATGAAGAAAAGGTCGGGAACCTGTACCAGTAGAAGAAACAAGAGTCGATCAATCCTGAGAAATAGGTTGTGGTGATGAATCACGATTAAGCACATTAGCCCTAATCTAATCATATTCCACATTGAGACCTGCCAGGAAACCATAAACACGGAGCTCCTCACGATTCTTAAACCCAACATCAGTCTCACAAACAGGTTGATAAGTCTCATAATAATCAATCTCATTCCACATACCCTGCAGATCAGAGTAATACTGAGCCACAGAAAACTCTAAGTAGCCTGATGAACCTTCTTCCTCATTTCAAAACACTAGGCACGCTTGCCCACATGAGAATAAGTGGCCTTAGCGGCTTTCCAAATCTTAGTAGCAAAATCAAGTAACAAATATGTCCGAGCAATAGAAGAAGACATAGAATTAATAAGGTAGGACATTACCATCCAATTGGCAGCATCCCATTTGTCCTAAGCAGGACCTACAGTAGAAGGGCATACAGAATCACCTACGAGAAATCTGGCATAACCACGACCAGCAATCGACGGGTAGTAAGACCAAGACCAAATCAGATAGTTGCTTCCATCCAATTTGATGGTGCTAGTAGGGAAGAGAGGGTAATCATGTCCAGAGGAACGACCCCCTGCTTCCTGAGTAACTGATATCCCAAAATCTTCAGACGCCATAGGTGCAGGCTCAATAAGCAAGCACAAGAGAGGAGGACCAAGCCAGAGCTAAGTAAGCATAAGAAACTTCAAGACAAAGGCCCCCAGTGGGAGAACACTCACCACTGACAGAGAGAACCGAAAAAAGGCAATTTTTTTTTTTTTTTTTTGGAAAACTAGCACATGTGTTAAAGCGGATACCAAGGTCTAGCTGGCTTAGGAGTAATATGGTTGGTTCAGGTTAGGTCTATATGGTAAGGTTAGGTTGGTTTGGAGTTTAGTTGGGTTTAGGCTTGGTTTGGGTCAAGTTGGTTTAGGAGTGGGGTTGGATTGGAATTAGAATGTGTCGGTCAGTTTTAGTTGAAGTTAGGTCGTGGAGTTGGTTATGGAGTTGTAAGTGTTGCAGGCGATGTGGGTGATGGGTTCTGGTCAGGCGAGGAAGGGTTGTGATGGTAGACGAAGAGTCGCAGTGAGTGCTCGTCATGAGAGGTTGCAGGTGAGAGGTTGCTGGAGTTATGAAAAGCAACGAAGGTTCAGGCGATGGGTTCTGGTGGTCAATGGGGTTGCAGGCGAAGGAGTTTGCGAAGGTTCAGGCGATGGTCGAGTGCAGGGCCTAGTTAACAAATTCGGATTCGGGAATTATTCGGATGGAGAATTATTCGGAATAACTCGGTTGATTAATTTACGAGTTCGGTCAAAAAAGCGGGTAAAATAAAAATCGGATTCAGATTCGGATTCGAGAATTATTCGTTTACAAAAATAAAAATCGGACAAAAAATTCGGATATTATCTTTGTTGTATCAATATCATGGCTTATTGGAGTAATTATGTATTTTAATGGATGGGCTTCAATATGGACCTAAAATGGTCAGTACTGGACCCAGCCCATGCATGAGGTATGGACTTATGGTGATCTACTCTCTAACACGTTTCTCCATATAGACACGTGGCTTATATTGCATGCGTCAGCTTTGAAGGAGTTAAATTCCCCAATGCCCAAAGCAGCATGGCTTTGTTCCCATACAAAGTGATATCTACAAGAGAGAGAGAGAGAGAGGTGATGGAATTACTGGACTTCCTGATTAGATAGCTTTTAAGAAGATCTTTCTATGGTCTACTCTGCTAATCTCTATCTGGGTTTGTATTTTGCGAGTTTTCCCTTTTTGATCGGCAAGTGATCGATGTCACCCCAAGCTGGTTTTGCCATAGCTATGACAAGGTTGTAGGTTTATTCAAGCGAGGGGTCAAAAAAGCTGAAAACTTTCCAATCTTGGAAGAACACCCTGTGTCACAACTCACAACTCACAAGAGCTTGCAGAATTAGCAATAGAAGCCCATGATTTAGTTCAGCTACAAGAGAAGACGAAGGCCAAGTGGTTAAAGGAGTTCAAGATCTACCGATGGAACCCAGACCATCCAAACAACAAACCCTACTTCGATCCTATTTTCTAAATCTCTCCACCTGTGGTCTCATGGTATTGGATGCGTTGCAAAAGATCAAAGCCGAAAATGACTCCTCATTGACCTACCGGAGGTCTTGCAAGGAAGGCATATGCATCTATGTTCTCTCTCTTGTGAAGTCACTAGGTGCTACCATGCTAGAGAAGGGTTTGAGACTGAGGCGGAAAATTGGGGAGAAAGAGACCAAAAACCCTATTTTGTTCGATGGTTCAAGTAGTTTTTTTTTTTTCTAAGATGGGTTTAAGTGAACCGAATAATTTGGTTATAAGTCGGTTCGTCTGACTTTTTCGCGTTTTTGTAATCAAATTAGAAAAAATCGCGAATTTTTCCAATTTCTATTTTTTATTCGGATTCGGTCAGAATTTTTCATAAAATTCGGAATTATTCTATTCGGCCGAATTGCTAACTAGGGTGCAGGGGTAGGTGCAGCAATCGCAGGCAAGAGGTTGCAAGAAAAAACACGATGGATTCTGGTGCAACGATGAAGGTTACGGCAAGGATGGGTTCTGGTGTTGCGGTAGGTGCAGCGGGAGCAGTTTCTGGTCGGTGCAGGAGGTTACGGTGAGGATGAGTGCAGCGATGGAGGTCGGAAGGGTTTGAACTGACTGCAGTGGATTTCTGCGATGGGTTTGGCTGCGATTGGTTTGACTGCGATGAGTTCTGGTTCTGGTTTGCAGGTCTGGCGATGGGTTCTGCTATGAGTTCTGCGATGGTTGCAGGTTGAAGATGGTCGGTTGAGGGTTTCAGGTGGAGCAACGGCATAGGGTATTGGCAGTTATAGGGGAGGATGTAGGTTTTTTTTTTTGGTTCGGCACTGGTGATCAGACCCGCTCTGATACCATGTAGAAATAGGGAAATTTGGACTTGTCCCTTAATGGGCAGTCCTTCCTTTATTTATAATAAAAACAGTAGTCCTAATCCTTACATGAGCAGTAGTCCTAATCCTACCACAAATCTGAATGGTCCTAGAGTAGTCCTAATTACATTATTCAACACAAATAAAAGGGAAATCATGGGAATAATAGAGAAGGGGAGGAAGAAGATTAAAAGCATGGAGAAAGGAGAATAACAACCCAGACTTGGGAGAGATCAGAGGAAATAATGATGACAAAAAGAAAGGGCGGATGAGAGGAACCACACGACCAGTCTTGGGTTAACAATAGCAATTAAAATAAATTCATTCCAATAATCTGAATATGATGATGAATTGCATACCTATTTAAAGACTCGTAAAGAAATCCACAACTCTATCTTCGTGAATAAAATAATAAAAGAAAATTACAAAAGTAACCCCTAACTAACCCTACATGTAATTGCATCATGTTTATCATATTGCTGATGACCACAATTGTCAATCAATAATTTAGGCAAAATTTTCCGGATATTAGAACAGCCCAAATATTTGCCAAATGGAAGAATGGATGGGCCCCAAATTTTGTGGACAGGTAGATCCAAAGGTTCCCTGCCTAAACGTCAAGTTTCAACCAAAACAAGATTCTGCCAAGTGGAAAAATAAACTTTAAAAATCTAGGGAATATGACCGGGTGCATGGACATACAAGGATAGCTGAAAAATAATAAAGATGCATGGACGGCTGAAAAATGAAAGGATTCATGGACATACATAGGAGTGTTTGGTTGAATTTGAGCTTGAAAGTTGACACATGGCTAAGCCATAAGATGTACACCTAAACCAACAGTGTGGACTATTGTGTATCATCATCTATCAATTGCAGAGTGGACAGTTAACTTTTCCATATCGATGGTGCTTCTTATTTGTGTTCCACTCAGAAAAATCATTAGTTTTCATGTTTCTTTTTTACTTTGGAACAACAATGACCTTTCATGTTTCTACTTGCTTTGTTTTTTGGATGCTTTAACTTCCTGCCTTCTATCAAAATAACATGAGCATGTATAGTATAACTTGAATTTCAGTTCCCAGGTTGTAGAAGTGAATTTGAATAGCTGGGCAATTAGTAAATACCATAAATTGGGTTTAAACGGAACAATGTCGACAGTCCTTTAAATAGGATATATGAATAGATTCCTAATGCATTAGGCCACTTGTATTCTTGGGTAACACAGCACAAGAAGAAATATAAGCTTGATGTCTAAACAAATTGATAGTAAATAATTTCAGCATACCACTGAAACCAGGCAATGTCTGTTCCCTGGATCCAAACCCCGATATAAGACGCCAATATCTAATTCAGTGGTAAGGGCTGCTAATGTGGCAGATATGTCATCTGCACTCTCGCACGTATTCTGCCAACCGAGAACTGCAAAATGAAAGCTAGGCATGAATTGTGGGTTTCCACCAAATAAAGCAATAGCGAAGTATTCATCCAAAAAAAAAAAAAAAGCAATAGTGAAGTACTAAAAATTCACTACTACTTCGAGTATTACCTGTTGTGAACACATGAGGGGGGCTTGAAAGAATGTGATGGATATAGTTGAGCTCTCCACAGCCTCCTACCTCTGGGTCACAAACTAGCTGGTGATTCATCTCCACAAGCTTCAAAATCTCATCAAATGAACTATCTGAACACATAATCTGGCCACGGAAGGCATACTAACTTTAAGTAGAATTATTTTCAGAAACCTTACAACTTCCCAAACTAAAAATTTCTGTACGATACTAGAAAGAAATTGTTAGTATAAAAACAATTTGTAACATGAGACATGCCTTCATTGTTCGGAGAGCGCTCGCATTGATATTATGAAAAAATGAGGTATACTTTAGATGTCTGGATTCCACACCACATCTGTAACAATTCATTCGCTCAAATATATCCATTCCAAAGAGATTATGTGCTATACAAGCACTGCTAGTACAATCCCAAGAGCCCATGCAATTGCTTTCTTCTGAATCAGTATCAGAAACACTCAAACTAGAAGTAAATGACCGATGAAGGCAGTCAAAGATTACTGCCAATACCTCAGAAGCATCATTCATTTGTGCCTGTGATGAATCATATCTTTATCAGAATTATCTAAATTAGAGATCACCAAAGGTCCAAAACCGTCCAACATTCCATGTCAACATTTTTTATTTTAAGCAAATGCTGAAGATACAAAATATAGAATATTGTAAACAAAATGTCAGTCTTGTGTATTTACCTCTTGGAAGAAGTTACTATCGGGATACAAGTTGCTCAAAGCAATCCTTAAACAAGTAGGAGAAACAGCTTCTCTTCGCACATCTATAGATGCCTTGCTCAAGGCAGTAAAAATATCATGCAATGCACAGACAACACAAGGATCTCCAACATGAACATGAACTGATGTTGATATCCTCAAGAATTCATACCGGAATCGTTTCAAATGCCACAAAGACTGCATGTACAAAGGAAAGAGAACATTTCAGGCCATAGAACCAAATAAAGTCGAAATACATAAATCTTTTTGCTAAAATCGCTAGCTTGCAGAACATCATGGAATTGGCACCTGTATGATTACATTCAAAAAGCAATTGTATTCACCAACTTCATTTTTCAGCCCCGTCCCAAAGACATCTGCTTTATCAACACCGCTGATGATGACTTCACTGGACAAAGCCCCACAACCAACCGCTTCTGGAGATAACTTGACAGACAATTTTGGGTCTGGCTGTACAACCAAGGGCAAATTTTGATGTCCTTGAAATGTATCTGGAAAAAAAAAAAAGGAATAGATATAAGAGACTGGAATGTGCCATATTGCTGTCAAATTCATTTCCCAAGGGGGGGAGGGGGGGGGAGGAGTATTGCCCAGTGGTTTAATGGAACAGGGAGGAGACAGTACAAGTTCTACAATGTTTGGTAAGTCACATACCTGCTATAGATGGTCATGTGACATACTAAATTTTAAACAAAAATGCCCAGACATCACATATAATACTGCAAATGTTAATTTAGAATATACTGAAATTTAAGAAATCTAAAATCTGGAACTGTGTAGTATCTTCATAACTTCAAACATGTCAAGATTCAAGCAGGAAGAGAGAGAGAGAGAGAGAGAGAGCTGATAACTGCTTGGAGTTGGCTACACTGAGTACATTTAAAATTAGCTTATTGTTATGAGTCTCACTGCCAACCTGACTCAACCCTCCTCCTTTACCCGGGCTTGGGACCGGCAGTGCAGAACACACTGGCGGAGTTTTCAAAAGGCTTGATGGATAAATGCTTCAGGCTGAAGCTGGTACACAAGATGCCAGACTGTTTCACTATTAAAACTGATAAAGATCAGACTTGCTGTTGAATAAAATGCCAGAATGCTTGTCTTAAATCTGATACAGGTAGGCAAGGAACTCCCCAAGTCTTCATTAGGGGATGAATTTCACCATGGAGAGGACTTCCACTGGAGACATGATGAACTTGTTAATTTTATTCTACAAAGTGATAAATCAATTCTCACCCTTCTCAAACCTTTTAATACAAAGTAGTATTTTAAAATTTAAAAAATTAGTCACCAGAAGATGTAAACATCCCACTTCATACAAAATAACAGTTTCTGTAACAGGACCAAACAATGACATTGCTAGAATAGACAAAAGAATCATAGCTGTGTATGTATCCATATGGGGTGCAAGTGGAGGACCAATTAATTTGACTTATCAAACACTTGGCAAACAGGAACATGGATATTATTTTTCTGATCCTAAAATATTACATGTGATCGTGCCAGAACCTTCATACAAGTCCACAGTTAGGATTGGTTCCTTTTAGTTTCTTACTTATCAAACACAAAAACTAAAATGTTTACAGATCATCAGTTATCGCATACAACATAATTAGAAAACCAAATCAATCACCTCCGTTTGATTCAAATGCCTTGAGACAGATGAATATTCACAAAAGAACTAGCGATATCAAATTGATACGCGATGTTCCTCCCAGAATTTGATTTATGGTGGGGAAGGTGGGTGGATGGGTGGGTTGGGGGTGGGATCCCAAAGGTTTATGCCATTGCAATTTGCAAGAGACAAACAGGCCAAGTGACAGATTATTCTTTTTGGCACTCCAACAGTCAAACTTGGGCCTCTACAGGCACAAGAAATCTTAATGATTGGGAAGTGGGACAATATGCTGCCCAAGCTGCTTGAGAGCCGCATGTGCAATCCAGAGCAGACAGAAAAAAGAGTTTGGAAATGGGGAGTGATGTCTTCTCAGTCAAATGATTAGCACAGCCAAAACCAAGCAGAATTTCCAGCTAACTAATTTGGCCTCAAGAGGCACCCATGGATTATTGTCAGTGTCACATCGGATCGGTCACCACCGATCCCAATCTGGATTGGCTGATCTAGCCTGATACTGATCAGTGTTATCAGCCAATATCATAGTTTTTAAGGCGGTAAGGCGACGGAGGCGTTTGAGGATCTTTTGAAGCGCCTTAGCGATAAGGCAAGCATAAAGCGTCGCCTTAGCGATAAGGCAAGCATAAAGCGTCGCCTTAGCGATAAGGCAAGCATAAAGCGTCGCCTTATCGAATAAAGCGTTCCTATGTAATTTTTTATAAAACCAATCTATTTGGCTTAAATCCTAGTTGAATCCTATTACTCATATGTCAAATAAATATTAAAGGTTCATATTCATACCAATGTAAGATATTCATCAAGAAAACAAATCAATAAAGTGAATAAACTAAGTTCATCTTCATCAATCATCAATCATCAATAATCAATCGTCATAACATATTAACATGTAATATAAATACATAATTATGAAACAAAATTATAAATATAAAGAAAAGAAGACATAAAAAATACAAGTATTTATTATACTTACCTCTATGATGCCAAAATGAGTGCCTAAGCCCTAAGGTCATCCACTATATTTCTACTCCTGTCAAAGAAGAATGAAGCTCATCGCTGCTGGAGCATAATGGTCGCATGGATCAGTGGTTCTTCCTTATTCCTTGATTCCTTCTCAAAGCCCTTTCTTAAAACCCTTGACAAAATCCAAACCCTGTTTGTGAATCGTGTTTTTGTTTTGTTTGTTTTGGTTATTTTTGGTAGAGTAAAGCTGATCCCATACATCTCAAGTGTTAACAAAACCATACACCTACCAATAAAAAATCTATATTTGGAATCTTCATCAAGTAATTTTAAAATATGTTTAAAAAAAAAAAAACCCATAAGGCGCCACTGCACATAAGGCGGAGCACTGCCTTACCATCTCTAGACCGCATCAGCGCCAAGGCGCTGGTAAGGCGACGCCTTAAAAACTATGGCCAGTATCAGTGGATATAATCCTGTTGATCTACCTATCCAATCCAGAAACCTAAAGAACAGTGAAAGTAGAAAGAAAAGAGACTGCAAAGGCACCTTTTCTTTCTACTTTCACTGCAAAGGCCATTTTTCTATTCCATCATCAGATCATGAAGTTGTAGCCCTTAATGCCTTTATTTATAAGTAATGGAAAAAAGTTACAATCTTACTCCACAAGGAAGAAAATAAACAAATGCCACAGAATACAAACCCCTTGGTCGACCTCTATTTTAAAGGAGTATTTCTAACTTAAACTCCACTACAAGGGATAAGATAAGATAGGATAGAACTCTATCACTTAATATTACAAGTAACTTAAGAAATAAAAGAAAAACTTATCGGACTTAAATTCTAACACACACAATAAAAGTCCCAACAGTAAACTAAAACAATGTCCACAGAGGGAGAATCTTGCCGGTTCAAGTTTCAGTGTGTATAATACCATATCGGCCTTACTAATACGCCATATGAAAATTTTAAAACCCTTTTGCATCGATATGTATCATATCGTACGATACATATCAATATGTACCGATATTCTTATGGAAATTTAAAAATCGAGGTGAAATGTACATTTCGGTATGTATCGGTACATATTGATATGTATCGACCAATACGGTACAATACAGTGCACTACGGTCATATAATGGCCAAGATGGGTCATTTCTTAACAAAACACGATTTTTTGAGAGGGGATTTGGTTCTAAAGTTGCTGTTAGCCATTTTTCTCTCTAACTAAAGTGGAAATCAAGGTTGGGAACAAGGATTTTACACCCATAAACAACTATAAACCTTGGATTCTCAGTGTGATATACTCATTTTAGTGTTTATGCAGAATACATGTTATACATAGCCTTTTTTTTAACTTTTTTTTTAATGCAAAAGTGTATAAAAAAGTATTTCCTATCTATTTATGTGCGTATATCTAGCGTATCTTAGCGTATCTCTGATACGATACGATACCCTCCTATGTATATCTTAATTTTGGATGATTAATATGGCGACCGATACCGATACTTTAATCCTTGACCATGGCCTCAATTGTAAACTAGAAAAAAATGACCCAAAACTAGAACCGGAATCATGCCCCTGCATTACTATCAACCTTCACTCTCTCACAAATAAACTACCATAAGTCCCCAAAAAAATCAGTTCAAATCCCACATCCAAACCTTTCTAAAGAAAACTTGCACCTGCAGCCAATGAGAAGCACACTTGACACATTTGGGAAACCAAATGCTACAACCCTTTAAGCCTTACACAATAACAACAAAGCTGTCAAAGTTGCCAATCAAAAAATAAAAAATAAACAAAGCTATCAAACAAACTATCTTCAAACCCTAAAAACCCCTAGCTATTTCCAATTGACCTTCTGACCCCTAATTCTCTAAAAGTTACAAATTGGAGCTATAGGATAAGTTAGGGCTATTAAACGTAGAGCGAAGGGTGATGGTAAGAAAAGGCTATTATAATGTGATAAAAGAGTGCAGTTTAAGGAGTGACTTAATACCCTAGTAAAGAGGAGTAGCCTGATACAAATGGAATAAGCTAAAACAGCTAGGAGCAGGCCAAAAATGACCATAGGCAAAGTGGTGAAGAATGAGATGCACATTCTCGGTCTTGCCCCAAGTATGACTTTGGATAGAGCCCATTGAAGAGCTAGGATCCACATAGCTGACCCCATTTAGCTGATACTCCTAACTTGTTGGGCGGTTACCTCTTTCCTCTTACTCTCATCTTTCATCTCTCTTCAATCTACTTTCATTTGCTTATCCTTTTATTTATTTTTTATTTTATTTTATTTTTTATTTTTCTAGCGGATCCATATAGCCAACACCATTAAGTTGGGATAAGACTGAGTTTGTTGTTGTTGAAAGAGTGCAGTTTAAGGCAGCAAAATCTCAAGCTTAGGATAGCAAATAGGTAAGGTTACAATGTATAGTGAGAATCCCCTTCCTCAAATAATTTCCTCTTCATATAGATAGATATACGATCCATGGGGCAATTACTTCAAATTAAATTTTGCCAACCCCACCCCCGTCCTATTTGATAAAAGGATCCCATGATCCTGAACTTCCTCTATTTTCCCCAAGAGAATCTTTAAAATTACAACTGCTTAGCTTTCAATTTGCCTCAAACCATTAAAGGAAAGGAGAAAATTCTATCCTCTGAAACAAAGGGCACTTCTAGTTCTATCAATACAACTTAACTCAACTCAGCCTTATCCAACCTAAATGGGGTCCACTAGATAGATCATTTTTCTCCAATCAACTCTATTTCAAGTCATGCTTGTTACTAGTGCTAAACTATGTATGTCATTCATCACTTCATGTCTTCACCTAGAGTGACTTTATGCCTACCCATGGCTCTTTTAGCTCCTTCAATCTGGATCAAATCACTCCTCCATTCAGAACTATTCAAAGGCCCAAGTTGCACATGTCCATGCCACCTTAAACAACTTTCTCGCAACTTATCATGTATCAGAGCAACTCCTAAATTAGCTCCAATTCATTCATTCCTTATTTTATCTTTTCTAGTTTAACCACAAATTCACCTCAACTTCTTCATTTCAGCTACACTAAGTTTCTTTACTACCAAGGCTTTAAGGATCCTACCGTATCCACCGATACGTATTGTATCTTTAAGGAACTAGTATGACACATTGATACCAAAAAAGTATCTACTGTATCGGATCGATGCATGGCCTGATATGATTTATACATGGTCAATACGAATTGATACACTCAATACGTCTCTTATAAACTACAGAACATGATTAGTGACTACAAAGCATTTAGCAAGAGATCCAGCAAGGCAATCTAATGAATTTTTTTGGCCAAATCAACTTGATTCTTTGCTTCTACTAGCAAAAGTGACCCTAGTTGTGTTGATTTCATAAACATTTGGGGATTAAACAACTTGTAATAAAACACCGAAACCAAATTTACACAAGAGCAGCTATTTATAAAAACATTCCCCCTTCCCCTCACCCCTCCCCCCAAAAAAAAAAAAAAAGGAAGGGAAGTTTCAAACGAAATTTCCATTTCAACGAAACATTTAGTTTCGGGCCCAATCGAAACTAGGCTCGAACCTAGAACTTCAAACCTTTCTTGTAAGAAACCTCATCCTTTATACAAAATCAATTGCATTTGTTTTGTCATACTTTATTCATATTTTACATATTACTTATCTATAGTGTTTTATGATCCAAAACTGTATTTTGCATGTATCCTAAGCATTTTCACACGTTTCTTGACCATTTCCATGTGTATCTTTAATATATCTTGCATCCTTCTTCCCCATTACAGTACCTACAAGATTCTTGGTGTCATGTATATCAAATCCTAATAGTTGTTGGTTTCTACCCAAAAACTTGGGGGTTAGCTTTGATTTTAACTTGACTAAATCAATGATTCAGTTGGCCTCCCCATGTTGAGACCTAATTCGTTTTAGGGTTAGGGTTTTCCTTGGGACGCAATACTTGTCGGATCACTCCCATCTTTTGAAGGGTTCTTATCCTTCCTATTAGTTATTGATTCCTAGAGTTTGACCTCCGACTGAGAGGGTTGACTTTTAGGTTAGCTTGTTGACTTTTTAGGGAAGTAGGGTTTTTAGTTGGGTTCGGGATAAATGATTAATACAAGGTATTATTAATTGCAGATTGTGACCTCCTGGATACTTGGGACTTAGAGGGTGATCACACAATTGCAGATGGAGGTAAGTGGATTATAGCCGGTGCACATCACATAGGTCTGATATGTATGTCTTATGTTTTGTGTGGAATGTTAGACATTGAATGTGATACGTTGTATTATAGTGTTTTGCTTTATATATGTTGATATATGGTCATTTAATTGTGATAAAGTATGCACTATGGTAGTGCAAGTGGAAACTGGTGATGATGCATCTGTATGTGGTGATTGAGAAAGTAGTTTGTCCTTTACTCGGGATTTTATCGTTATTTTCATATGGTGTATTTTAAAAGCGTGATTGCTAAAGTGAGGAAGCGTTTGAGGGTTAACAGATGCCCTATGCCGGTGGAGAGTCACAGCCACTAGAGAGGTATTCCGTGGAGCCGCAAAGATTGTACTCACTGTGCACATGTGAGTGGCCAATGGTGTATTATTAATCACAGGGTGGGTGACAATAGTAAGTGATTGTAAAGAGGCCATGTTCCTCTCGAGTTGTGGGTGGGGGCAATTTGTTTCCCTCAGTGCTGGCTAAAGTGACAAAAGGGTATTTTCAAGTAGGGTTGTTTTGAGAAAATTTACAAATGTTTGATTTGATTGCCATGATTGTTCGGTTGTTCGGTTGTTCGGTTGTTCGGTTGTTCGGTTGTTACGACTGTGTTGTGCTCTCGCTAATTTTTGTCTTACTAGATTGTTGAGCTCACTCCATTAAATTTGACATACCAAAGGAATAGAACGGTGGTGCGAGTTGCAGCAGAGTTCATGCGCGACTCGAAGTCTTCTTGTTTTAGCTTTCAATTTTAGTAGATGGTTGTAGTATGAAACTGCTTCTTGTAAACTTTGTCAAAGCGTCTTTGAATCTTAATTTTGGGACACACCTTAGATTGCCACCAATAGGTATTATTTCAGATTTTCTTATTTATGATTTAATTGATTTGTTAAGACTTGGATAGTTGGATTTGATGTGTTTTATTATGTGTGATTATGAGAATGTTACCGATCATTTGATCAACACCCATGAGGGCTGTACCTTCACCTGACATCTGGGTTTGGGTCACGGTAGTTGACCTTTAATCCTTTTGAATTTTTATCTTGAAACTATTTCTATTAGGTCCAAATAAGGGGGAATTTGCTTATTTATGAATAAGTTCTTAAATAAATGAAATAAATAGAAACATTTAGTTAAATGATGTTTCGCATAGACAAGGGGTGTTTTGAAAATATTGTGAAACCATGTATTTGAGAACTAGGGGAATTTTGATATTTTGCAACAATACAAGATAAATATCTCCTTACATTCGATCGAGGGAAGGAAAACTAAACCCTTATTCCCTTCTCCTTCCTTCTTTGTTCTCTTCCTTAAAGAGAACCCCTTCCCACAATAGCGCGAATACTCGAGCTCCTTTGCTTTCCCTTTTTGGTTTCGGGAATCAATGTATGCAAGTTCCAAAATCGATTTGAAGGGGTTTCATCAATGAGTTTGTTATCTTACTTGAAGTGGGTTCTAATTAGAAATCTTGATGGTTGCTTCATGATGGTAAGTATCTAACTTAATTCCATAGAGTTATTAGAGAATATTATGTGTTGAAATTTAGGTTTCAAGAAGAGGGATGTTTTATTTTATAATTTCAAATTTTGGAAATTGGTAGATTATATATTTGGTATATCAAGAGAATGGTTTGTGTTTTTCTTACGCAAATTTGTACATGGCATTTGTTGAAAATCACGAATCTGAATATTGTAATGTCTGTATTTTCATGATCAATTTGGTTTGAACTTGGAAAAGCTCAACGAAGGTTTGACTGGACCTTCAGTTGAGACGTCAGCTAAGGGTATATGGTCAATGAGAATTGAACTCACTACAAAGTCAATGCAGTAATTGAACCCCAGTCGAGACGTCAGTTGTGGGCATTTGTTTGTACCCATTTGTCCGACAGCGGGATTTCAGGCCCCACCTGAACAGTGAGGGCTTATTGGGGCCTCAGCCAGTGCACCAGTTAAAGGTTTGACTGAACCCCATCCAAGACGCCGCTTGTGGGGAAAGTGAGTAAGGAGTCATGAATGGGGTAGGTGAGGAGTGCGAGAGTGTCGGAGGTGGGGAAGGTGAGGCATGCAAGAGGTTGGGGTTGCGAGAGATTTGGGATGGGGATTCACTTTACCCGACCTGAGGGAGGCATTCGGAGCACCAAAATCAAACAAACCCTAAAACTCTAACACAAGTGAGAGACTTGGGAATTGGGAAAGTGAGTGAGAGAGTGTAGGGTTGGGGAAGGTGAGCGGGAGAGTCAAGGAGGGAGGTTGTGAGAGATTCAAGGACGAGGATTTTATTTATCTGAGTTGAGCAAGACAGTCGAAGCACTACAACCAAACCAACAAACCCTCGAATCCCCTCAACAATACCTAGTGGGGAAGGTGAGTGAGATAGTTGGGATTCAACTTCTTTTTCCTTGCATCAAACGTAACCAGCAAGGGCTAGTTTGATTCAAGTGAGAACCAATGGGGAGTCACCTACCTAAAAAGTGCAAGACTTTCGAGGATGGGGAAGGAGAGCGAGAGAGAGAGTAGGGGATGGGGAGTAGCATACATCCACTGTGCGAGAGTTTCGGGTGGGCCCAGTTGACTAAGAGAAATTCAATTAATAGGGATAATGGCAATTTCAGAGCAGTTTAGGACCCTTGAAAGAGGAAACAGCAACTAAGACTAACTGGTGAATAAATTTGGAAGATGGCCTTTTCTGAAGTTCAAAGCAAGAATAAGAATAAATAGAACAAAACTAATAACAAGAGGGGCTCTGTGTAATTCAAGAAGATTGTCCTCAAACATTTAGAAAAAAAAAAAAAGAATAAAACCAACCCGAAACGCCAATCGATGGAATTGTAGTCACTCAAGTAAAATCCGGATTACGCAGAAACTTGCCTACTTGAGGGTATAATCTTCACTTCTCAGCCTCCGAAATGCAACAAGTTTCAGTTTGAAAGATCAAGCAACCAGAGTATAAATTTTCTGAAACTGGACCTGGCGGTAAGAACAAGACCATACCTGAAACTCAAGTTGGATAACCTAGTTCAGGGTAGTCTTTCAACCCATATTTTGACACCTGAATCACCTTAGGGTAGGGATACAACTCCCAAATTCTGAGGACAAAAGGGGAACGATCAAGGAAGGGCAATCCCACTATGTAGGGCCTTAAGTATCGCCCCGAAACATGATATTGCCAGTAAGGAGGGAAACAAACAGAGAACAGACAAGAACAATAGAAAGGAATGGTGAAGAACTAAGAATGAGCACAGTCAGCACACCTGAAAGGGGATGTTCTGAATTGCAGAATGCAGGGAAGAGAAAGAAAAGAGGAGCAAAACTACAAATCAGCATACAAACTCAATGAAACTATTTCATTCATTCAATCTCTGCTCCATTGTTGGGTTACATTCATATATATAAAGAATAGTTGTCACATAGCCTAGGTGACCCAATACATTGGAGGGGGCATGGACGTCAAGGCTACACCAACAAGGCACCCGTTTGGCAAAGGGCACCTGGAAGCCTAGGCATTGCCTACAACTATGATATAAAGGGAAAAGACTCCTAATTGTATCCTGAAACTGAAAATAGGGCACCTGGAAGCCTAGGCATTGCCTACAACTATGATATAAAGGGAAAAGACTCCTAATTGTGTCCTGAAACTGAAAATAGAACATGAAACTAACTTGACCTCAATTGACTCCATCAACAGGTAACTAAATAATAATAATAATGAAATTACAAAATAACCCCAACAAATAATTAAATTCTTGGAAGACTGGAATCCAGGTCTGGACCCGTTTATTCTCGGCCTTGGGTTTCCAGACTAGGTCATGCCAGTCCAGCCATGAGAGTACTACTGCATCAAGTTAGTAGCCAACATGGCTTTCTGCATGTAACAAGTGAAGAATATCAATTCGAATGTAGAAAAGTATAATTACAGACCTAGGACCCAAGCTCCACTATCAAACTTAGAGAAGAGCTAAAAATTTCTCTATTTTTTTTTTTTTCAGCTGCATCTCTGACTTTCACACTTCTATTAAGGTTCAGAACACTAGAGGAAGAAGCAAGCCATCAAAGTAACAGAAGCACATTTGGATGATAACGTCTAAAGAGACAAGGAAGATCTAACACCCCAACCCCCCCAAAAAAAAAAATCTATAACCCATCCAAAAAACGAACACATGTGGAGACTTGAGAGAAAGAGTAATGAATGCAAAACCTACTGTCCTACGTCAATTGGCAGTAAAGCTACAGTCCGTCATCAACTTCTGGTCTCAAAGCAGCTGTCCAGAATCAATAATAAAGGATTTTCCAGGCTATAAGCATGAGGAAATAAATAGGCAACTAACTACAAACCGATAAAACTGATGAAAAGTTTCAAAACAAAACTGGAGCACTTTTCAAGTTTCTGAAGCAATATTTACACATGACTTACCTGAAAGAGGTACAACAACAGATATAGACTATGTGTATGTAGGGATCTAACCTTAACAAGTATCAGATTGCAACCTCTCAGCCAGCAAAAGAACTAAGTTCTTCCCACGTAAGGTCAGCAAAACTTGCATAGAAAGTCAAGATCTAACAAAACAGCATAACATGATAAAATAAAATTACCAAGGCTCTGCCGTACGGCTTTCTTAAGATCAGCTTGGAACCTTTCCTCATCATCCTCTTCAGCATGTAGCTGTTGCAATGTCTTCGTTCCATTGTCTCCAGAATATGGATCAACTAATTTTCAAAGAAAGTAAACCATGATCACATTAGCCTCTTTGGTGCAGAATTCCAGCAGAAGAAAGAAAAGGAAGAAAATCTCCTGCCGTTTGGGTTGGTTTGGTTCAACCTCAACCTTGAATCAGCTTTGCAGTTCCTAATTTGCAGATAAGGCCTAATCACTTCAGAAAATTGGAGAACAGTTCAGTCATGTGGTCTATTTATGTCAATACTAAAGTAGTAATAGTTGGCTGGATTAGGGACTCTATGAGTCCAGCCATGATTTAAGTTGATTTATTCAGTTATTTAGTTTCTTTAGGACACCCCAAAACAGCCTGCGGCTGGGGAGGTTTCCTTTCCTATTTAGTTTGAATTCAGTTTTCCATTCAATTTAAAGAGATGTAAGCCTAAGGCCACCCCCATGATTTTATGTTAATGACTTGATTCATTGTCTAGGTTAGTTGTATTTATGCTAGGATAAGAATTATGACTCATCCCTCCCTAACATATCTTAATTGTAATTCTTTCTCCCCTCCATAAATAAAGATAGCCTGGTCTTCATCATTCTAAACAAGCCAAATCATTCTCCCATATTCTGGTTCTCAACTTGGTTTCAGAAACCAAAGACCAATAGTGTTCTCCAGCAAGTGCGCCAATGGCACCAGGGTCTTGGTCATCCCTCTTTCTGGGTTTAATGTTTCCTTCTTTAATAAAGGACTGTCGCCTAGACAAATTTCATTGTGACACTTGTGAGTAGGCTAAACATACCTGTTAGTGCCCATATCGACTGTATGGAGAAGGCCCAAAGTCTCTGCCCAAATCCCAACTCGACTTGTGAGTGCTTGGCTACAGAGGGGGATGCTATAAGTAATAAAGTGCGCCCCTTTCCCTCTCAAGGCGTCTTTTGGGGGATTGGCAGCGGCCGTACACTTAAGGTCTAACAAGTGGTATCAGAGCAGGTCATGGGTTCGAGTCTCCCCGGGCGCAGGTTCTCGACTTTGGCGGGGATTGTTGGTGCCCATATCGACTGTATGGAGAAGGCCCAAAGTCTCTACCTAGTTCCCGGCTCAACTCGTGAGTGTTTGGTTGCAGAGGAGGATGTTATAAGTAATAAAGTACGCACCTTCCCTCTCAAGGCATATTTTGGGGGATTGGCAGCGGCCATACACTTAAGGTCCAACAATACCCGTACTCCTTATACCCCAAGTTTAAATATAATTGAAACTCATTATCTGTTATTCCCTCAGATGTGTGGGGACCCTCTCGTATTGAAATTACGGATGGTTTCAAATGGTTTACTTCTTTTATTGATAACTGCACTCGCCCAACCTAGACTCATATTCTTCGAAATAAATATGGGGCCTTTACTTGTTTCCGTTCCTTTCTCACCATGATCTGGACACACATCCCAAGTTCGGATCCTTCGAAGTGATAATGGCATTGAATACATTGACACTAGCTTTCATCAGTATCTTGATATGCATGGTATCATATACCAAACTTCTTGCGTTCACATTCCGAAACAAAACGTACTTCCTGAGCAAAAGAACCGCCATCTTCTCGGATGTTACCCACTCCCTTCTCTTCACCATGAATGTTCTAAAATTTTATTTGGGGGATGCTATCTTAACCGCGGCTATCTTATAAAAAAAAGTTCTGTCCAATGTACTAGACTATGCTTTCAAACCCTAGTTAGCCGTCTCCCGGATCCTTCCCCTTGCCTCCCATCTTCCTCCTAAGGTGTATGGTAATGTCTGTAATGCTCACAACTCTACCCCCTCCCTATCTAAACTGGATCTTGGGCTTTTCATCGTATCTTCCTTAGATACTCAGCATCCCCAAAGGGTTACAAGTACTATCATCCTCCCTCTCATCGTCTCTTTGTTACGACGGATGTTACCTTTATGAATCCGAGCCTCACTACCAGTAATCTCTTGAGTGGATGAATGTTATGCCAAAGATTCCTTCAAGCTCTCTTGTTATTGACAATTTTCATCTTAAGGCGGAGAAGCCTTTAGAAGATAGTAGTGAGGGGTAAATTGTTCCAATATCGGAACTACCTAACCAGGCTCGCTCACATATGACGGAATGATCAGATAAAGTAGCCCACGACCAACCTACCATATAATCGGTACTCCCTGATCCACCTCCTCCATCTTAGTCAGGTAACAAGGATTCTCATATTGAAATTGATGACGTTGATGTTCCTACTGCTATTAGGGAGGGGTTAGAACATGTACGAAACATCCCATTTCTAACTATATTTCCTATAAATCCCTATCCCCATCCTATCGTGCCTTTCTTTCCTCTGTCTTTTTTTTTTTTTTTTTTTTTTTTTCATTCCACAAGGCTAGAAAAATGTTATGTCCGATCATACGTGGAAGGATGTTGTTGTCGAGGAAATGCACGCTCTGAGTAAGAATGGTACTGGTAGCTTGTTCCTTGTCCAGAAGGAAAAAAAGCTAGTAGAATGTAAACGAGTGTTCACTGTGAAGCATAAGATAGAGAGGTAGAAAGCAAGGTTGGTCGCCAAGGGCTTCACTCAAAACTTATAGCATTGACTACCAAGACACATTCACCTATCGCCAAGATGAATTCAACTCGTGCTCTACTATCATGTGCTACTAATCTTGGATGGGATCTCCAACAATTAGATGTAAAAATTCCTTCCTAAATGGTGATCTATAAGAAGTGTACTTGGATATTCCTCCAGGTTTTGCATCATCATCCACAACTGGGAAGGTGTGACAATTAGTGAAGTCTCTCTAAGGTCTGAAACAATCTTAATGTAGAAACTAGAATCACAAGTGATCCTAATCCCAGGCAGGATCTGAAATTCTGGCTGAATAGAGAAGATGTTCTCCATAGGCTTGGTTCTAGCTCTTAAACACTCTCTCACAATAAACAAATAAAAGGAAAATAAGAAAAGAAAGAGAATTCGATGGAGGGTTGAGAAGGGGGCAGAAGAACTAATGAATGGGCATCTCTTCCCTCGGGTTTAGGCATCTCACCCAACTGCATTCCACAGCATAAGCCATCTTTTCTTTTCTCATTAATAAACTCGTGTTCAATGTTGTAACCCCTTATAAACTTATATAAAAGGCTCAAAACTGACTCAAGCCCAAAAAGGAAAGGCATAACCAAATCCTTAACTAACTGGGAAACCTAGACTGACTAGAAAACTGAAATAATAAAGGAAATAGATTCAAAACAGGAATCTTAACTAAACTAATCAATTAAATCCCATTTTTTCAACTTTCTACCCATATTTTATGGCCCATTAAAGTGGCCCATTATAAAGAAAACTCATGGGATCAAAGGCCCAACACATACATAAACCACTCTAAAGCTTATTTGCAATAAAATAAGCTCATTAAGTGACTTATCTACATCAAATCTCCACGGGCTTGGTTTGGTCAGTTCCTAAAGGTTTGCTGAAATTTGGTTACAAGCAAAGCTAGTCTGATCATAAAGAAATTTGGTGAAAGCTAGGCTGATCACACCTTATTTGTCAAACATGAGGAGAATAATGTTACTGCACTCATCATGTATGTTGATCATATAGTGGTAACAAGCAGTGATGATGCATAAATCTCCAAGGTAAAAGCTCAGCCAAGGAATTCGAGATTTAGGATTTGGGATCTCTCAGATACTTCCTAGGAAGAGAAGTTGCCCGATCTAGCAGCAGTATCTTTATTAGGAAGTATGTCCTAGACCTTCTCACTAAGACAGGTATGCTCAAATGCAAACCAGCGGATTCTCCTATCAAAGTCAATCACCATCTCAGCAGTAAGGGTAGTGATCCGGTAGATAGAGAAAACTATCAGAGACTTGTTGGAAGACTGATATATCTCTCTCATACCCAACTAGATATTACATTTGTAAGGATTATCAATTGGTTCTTGCATAATTCATGGACTGCACATCTCAAGGCAGTGTAATCGGATTCTGAGGTACTTGAAGTCAGTCCCTGGAAAAAGAATCTTATTTTCCAACAATGGCAATTTGAAGCTGGAAACCTTTACTGATGCTGACAGGGCCGGTTCCATTGATGATCGGCGTTCTATTTCAGAATGCTACACAGTTCTTGGAGGAAATCTAGTCACCTGGAGGAGCAAGAAGCAACCAATGGTATCTAGATCCAGTGCATAAGCAAAGTACCGAGCAATGGTACAAGGTGTTTGTGAACTTGTATGTTCAATGTGTTACTTTGTGATCTATTGGTGACTGTTGAAGAGCCCATGAGACTCTACTATGATAACAAGGCAACAATCAGTATAGCTTATAACCCGGTCCAACATGACAGGACCAAGTATATTGAGACTGACAGACACTTCATCAAAGAGAAGCTTAAGCAAGGTTCAAGTTGCATTCCTTTTGTCAACTCCGAGAATCAATTAGCTGTTGTGTTCACACCATAGTTGTCAAGGCGTCGCCTATAGTTGTCAAGGCGTCGCCTAGGCAACGCCTAGGCGTCCAGGCAGTTTGCCTGGGGCCTAGGCGACAGTCGCCTTATTGCACTGCATACCGCCTTGTGTTTTGGCACTTATTTATGCCAAATATCATTTAAGTAAATGCTTTTTATATTTGTTATTTCATTTACTTAAGATATTATGCATAAATAAGCAAATACCCCCTATTTGAATCCAATAAAAATAGTTTAAAAATCAAATTCCAAAAGGATAAAAAGTCAACCCCCCAGTCTTGGAAGAAAAACTGGATTTTGGTTATAGGGGGCGATTTTCAACTTCTAAATGCTGGAGTTTTTCTCAATTATGAAAATTTTATAAATTCTATCATGTTAAAACATTGCTAAAAACCAAAAGTCCGGTAAAATAATTTTTTGTTTTGATATCCATAAAATTATTTTAACAGCATTCGCGCACTTAAAAATAAGTTTGACCAGAGCATAACTTTGTCATTACAACTTAGATTTAAATAATCTCAGACTTGTTGGAAAGCAGGTTTTATATTATAATTGATACAAAAAGTCTTATGTAAAAATAATATCATTTGACCAGTCAAACTTGTTATAGAACCAGAGCATTTCTCTAAATTTGGATTTTTTATAACTTAATATGACTTAATGTTAATTTTTTATGATTTAATATGGCTAAATGTTGATTTTTAATGACTTGATGTTGCTTAATCTTGATTTTTTATGATACAAGGTATATATAGCTTACTAAATAATGTTAGAAAATAGGAAAAATAAAAAATAACAATTGGTCGCCTTCTCGCCTAAGCGCTTAGACAACTCTCCACCGCCTTGGTTCGCCTTGGCGCCGTGACAACTATGGTTCACACAGGGTTCAAATTGTAAGGTGTTTCATCCTATTGTATTCAAGGTGCACTTGAGAGATATATGCACCAACTTGAGGGGGAGTGTTAATGTCTAGGTCATCGTGTGTAAGGATAAGGATTATGAAACATCCCTACCTAACATACCTTAATTGTAAATCCTTCTCCCCTCTATAAATAAAGATGGCCTGGCCTCTGTCATTCTAGAAAAGCCAAATCATTTTCCCATATTCTGGTTCTCAACTTTTCATGAGTTGAACAAAGCTTGCTTTTTCCTCTTAAGTTCTGTGAGATTCAGAGCAAGTGCCGTGAGATGCAGTAAACCTTGGCGGGATGCCGAGGAAGGCTTGGTGGGATTCCAAACTTGAGGACCAGTTGGGACTCCATATTTCCTTTATTCATTCTCGACTTACCTTCACCTGCGCATAATTTCTTTCAATTCTGGTTTGTTAACTAATTCTTGGTCTTGTCTGGCTGCTCCCTAATCAGTAAGCGTTGGATGCTTCCATCTGAGATCTGTTTCAGTTCTAATTTACAAGTCAGATTCGAGTTCCTACTTGAGATCAACTCTTCTGAAAACTTAATTTTGTCTCTCAGATTCTAATTTTAATACAGTATTCTCCTCTCTGATTGTCTGCTGGTTAGCTCATCATCTTATCTCTGTCTCAGAATCCTATTTTGTCACTTTTATTTCTATAATCGAAATTTTGGTTCTGCTGTGTTCTTCAGTTATCAAGTAGGATTTCTACATAACTTCAAATCTATCCATCAGATTTTTTGCTTTAGAATTTTGTGAGTTGTTCCCCATCCCTAGTAGTAGACCACTCGCCAAATTTTTAGCCATTTATGATATCTTATTTTTCTGCCATTATTCTTACTATGGAGACACTAACATGGACATAAATTACTTCTATTATGTAAGAAACTTAAATATACCGATGAAAATAGATGACAGAAATATGAAAGTCAAACCTTTTGCAAAAAATAACTCACATTTTCATTGACACATACAACTACAACTCAGCCTTATCCCAACTAAATGAGGCCATCTTCGTTTAGACATCAATAAAGAGCAACCCAGTGCATAAGGCTCCCGCTACTGCAGGGTCTGGGAGGGCATATGTACGTAGCCTTACCTCCTGCTTCGCAGAAGAGGCTGTATCCAAGTTTTGAACTTGTGACCAATATGTTGCAATAGTGTAACTTAACCATTGAGCCACAAGATCCACTCATTTAGACATCAATATAAAGTTAAATTCAAAATGGATATATTAGTAAACTGGAAATAAAATAAACTAAATCCAAAATAAAAGATGGATTACCAAATGTAGGCAGGCACTCATTTGAACAATGTCCAGACTGAAGCCTTGAATCACAGAGCACAATATCCAAAACTAAGGCTCTCTTTGGTATGATTTCTATTTGTATTTATCTGACCTATATCTGTTTTTACAGTCGGTTGGTATGATTTATTGCACTTATTTTTATTTATTATAAATCATAATAAATCACAAATCGGTGAAAAGCTATTTGTGATTTGTGGCCACGGATCATTTATTTTGATTTGTGCTACTTTTTAATAAGCATGTGTTATAATTACTTCAAAACTAAGGGTAAATATGTAATTTCAACCATTTTTAGAATTTTCAAATAAAAAATTTCTCGTTCTCTCTCTCCCCAATGTGAACCCTAATAAAACCCTTCTCTATGTGCTAACCTTTTCTACTGAATCCCAGTTCTCTCTCTCTCCCTGCGATCTGCCTTCTTTCTGGTAATCAAACAGAAAGCAATCCCAATCTGATCTCAATCACATTCACCATTGATAACATCAAGAACACACAACCCATCACAGACCCAAATGCAGATCCCATCATCCCAAACCTCAGAACCTTCGGATTTATATGAACTCTAAATGCATCATCCACATCTTTGCTGTTAAGCAGATTAATGGCTAACTTCAATCCCTGAGCCACCAAGCTTGAGAAGAGAAAGAAACTGAAAGAGAACTTCGAAGGCTAAGAGTCTTTTCGCAACTTCAAGGCCTGCATCACATGCTCCTTTGTTTTCCAGGCTGCGTTGGCCTGGTGTGGTTAGAGATAAGCCCACGAAGACTACTATGGTAAAGAGTGAGCTCACGTTTATGAGGCTGTCGAGAGCTGTGACATGGACGCTTCTTGAAGATGATGAGTAAGAGGTGGATGTTGTGGTTCTCTATGGTTTTAGGTATATCTCAGCTCTGACAATTTTCAAAGAGAAAATAAATAGGGTTTGTGTTAGATAAATGGATCAAGATCCAGAGAAATAGAGAGAGAGAGAGAGAGAGAGAGAAAGGGAGTTGAAAACTTATTCTTCCATGATTTGATCTTCTTCTACAGCTGTTGAATGGTTGTTTACTCTGTGATTCTTACCTAACAAGAAAAGAGAAGGGGAAGAGGAAGGGCGCTCTAGATAATTCCTCTGTGTAAGACTGAGAGAGAGAGAGGTGGGAAGGGGAAAGTAAAGGTGATAAATAATATTCTCTGCTTTTCTATTGCTTTTTTAGAATTCTACGGAGAGTAGAGATGGGGAAAAGTGTGTTTGCCAATGGGAGAGCAGCTAGAAGAATCAACAGGGTGGGCATTTCCATCTTTCATGGGAGCAGGGTGATCATTTCCACCCCTCTGTGTCTAGGCGCAACCCCCTCAACTCCTGGACAACGTCCCTTATCCATAATTTAACGCTACCCGCTTGCGTGGCCACTACGCCAGTGCACAGACCAATGGGAAGTCGCACAAAGGCATCTTCAACGCATGGGAAGGGGGACAGCACAATCTTTTCATGCCCGCTTGTGTCTAGGCGTAGACACACACAAGCAGGCAGTGTTCTTTTTTCCCATAATATTTCTACAAATAGGCATGCCAATCTATTCCTAATTATATAATATATTACATAAATAGTAACCAAACGAAAATTATTTGTGGTCCATAATTTATTATTACAAATAATTTTTCAAAAATAGGTAATAAATCCAAATAGAAATCATACCAACTTATTCCTGACAAGTCAAATCATTCTCTAAATCTCTGACTCTCAACTTTTTATTTGGGAGGGTGAGATACCTAATATTTGAGAGGGTGAGATGCCTAAAATAGAGGGGTGAGATACCCAACCCAACCACTTTTCTTCCCCCTTCCAACCCCCATCGATTCTCTTTTTCCTTTGTTTCCTTGTCTGTTATTTAGTTAGACAATTGAAGGTTGTTAAGGTCATTATCAAAGACAACCAAATCTGATTGGAGATTAGTGAAGAAACAGACCCTAGACAGAATCGATTGCAGCAAGAAGAGTTAGGGTTTGGAAGCTCCATCAAGTGGCCATATCTCCCAAGTCTGAAGCCTGATCAATGAGCCCTTTTGGGGTTTTGTTTGTCACTCTAAGAGAGAGGAATAGAGGATCGACCAGCATTGGGCTCCATCTAAGTTCTGGTTTGTCTTCTGCAGATTCTTTTCCAAGTTTCCTAACATAAGCTCCTGAAATCAAGAATTTCTAGAACTATTAAACCAGCCAGCAGTCTTCCAAGTACTTTGGGGCTTTTCAGTTTTCATCAGTACCATAGGGCCTCCATTCGATCCAAGTTCGAGTTCCATCAGAGCACCCTACCTCCAACTGCAGGTCTCCCTCCATACAGCCCTAGTTTAGGTTTTTGATGCAGAATCGAGGCTGAACTGGGTTGACCCGTCGGGCAATCTCGACCGAGACGAGTCGGGTCTGATTAGATTTTTGAAATCAATAGGATATTTTAGGAGTTACTTTATTTAGGAAGAATTGAGTTATTTAATTTGTGACGATATGTAATCTTTTATTTTTGGGTAGTTTTTAGTCAATTAGGGAGTTACCAATTTAAATTTTATTTGTTTCTAATTTCATTAGTTAGAATTTAGGAAGCAATTTTGAAGTTGCTAATTTTAGTTTTAGATTTTACTAGGCAAGTTTTAATTTTCAGTTATTATATAAGGGCATGTAATCCAAGTTATTAGACAGAGATTAAAAAGATGAATTGAGCTTGAGTAGTTGAGAGCCTGCGGGCGTGTGTGTGATTCTTTTCCCCCTTTCTTGGTGCGATTTCTCCCTCTCCCATGCAACTCTGAGATCCCTATCTGGGATTTCGTCCCTACCCCTACCGGCCCTCCATCAATTGGTATCAGAGCCGAAGCATCCCATTCCTTCCCCATCTTTCTTCTTTCCTTCCCATTCTCTGTGTCTGATTCCACCGATACTGAGAACACAGTGAAAAAAAAAAACCCAAACCCTCCCTGCCCTCGGCCTTCTCTGTTCCTTCCGGCAGTAGCCTGAAAAAAAAAAAAAAAAAAAAACCCAAAACCCAAACTCACCCTGCCCCTCCGCCTCCTCTTTCATTTTTTTTTCTCTTTGACCGTACAGGCCGCCGCCTCCCTCTTTCTTTTTCTTTCTCAAACCGTAGCCACGCCTCCATCTCTCATTTTTTTTCTCTTCAAAACCGTAGCCCTGCACGCCTCCTCTTTCATTTTTTCTCTTCCGACCGCAGCCGCCTGCCTCCTCGTTCAATTTTTTTCCCCTTCCGAACAGCAGCGCCGCCTCTCTCTGTTCCGACAGATACGAAAAAAAAAAAAAAAAGAACTGAGAAGCAAGAAAAGTCGAGAAGAGGTAGAGATAAAAGCTAGAAGAAAAAAAGAAGCAGAAGAAGAGAAGAAAGAAGAAGCAGAAAAAAAAAAGGAAAAAACAGACGAGAAGAAAGAAGAAGAAGAAGAAGAAGAAGAAAGAGAAGTCGAGAAGAGAGAGAAAGGACCACATACCTGCAAAGCCATCGCGAGCCTCTCTCTTGATTGGAGCCGACTCCCGCTGCTGATTCCGTCTCTAAGAAGAGCCTTCAGTCGATTGTTTCTCTTCGGTAATCCCAAACCCCACCCCTGATAACCCTTTTCTCTCTTACTCTCTTCAATTTGTTGGATTTTCCCACGTTGCCCTTCTGTTTGTCTTTAACTCTTTATCCCCATATTTTTCCCTTATTTCCAACTATATCCCTGACCCACACGTGACATCCCTTGGTGACTTAAAGTGAACTTCATCTATTTACAATTCTGGCCTCCCTTGAAAAAAAAAATAAAAGGAAAAAAAAACTGGCCAATGGATCTCAATCTTTTAGCAGATATTCGTCAACAAATGCAGTTGATAATAGAGAAGCTCGATGAGGCTCAACGACATTGCACGGAAATCAAATCCATAACACACTCTACCTTCAACTATGTGATCTCAGCCGTTGAACAACAGGTAGACGAACCAGAAGATGAATCACCGTTGGTAGAAGATGATATGACACCGTTGGAAGTTGAAGATCAACTTGTGGAAAAATTTAAATCGATTGATCTCATTAGTGAACCGATCGATTTTATTTTTTCGAGTCACTATTTCACCAATGAACTTCGCGTCGTGGATTTCATATCATTCGATCTTGGTTTCAATGGTGACTTCATACAGGCAAGGATGGATGCTAACCGATTGGTGTTGATTCTTCTGTTCTACAAAACTCGTGGACGAGTTTTTCTTAACATCGGGGGAGTTGATGCAGAATCGAGGCTGAACTGGGTTGACCCGTCGGGCAATCTCGACCGAGACGAGTCGGGTCTGATTAGATTTTTGAAATCAATAGGATATTTTAGGAGTTACTTTATTTAGGAAGAATTGAGTTATTTAATTTGTGACGATATGTAATCTTTTATTTTTGGGTAGTTTTTAGTCAATTAGGGAGTTACCAATTTAAATTTTATTTGTTTCTAATTTCATTAGTTAGAATTTAGGAAGCCATTTTGAAGTTGCTAATTTTAGTTTTAGATTTTACTAGGCAAGTTTTAATTTTCAGTTATTATATAAGGGCATGTAATCCAAGTTATTAGACAGAGATTAAAAAGATGAATTGAGCTTGAGTAGTTGAGAGCCTGCGGGCGTGTGTGTGATTCTTTTCCCCCTTTCTTGGTGCGATTTCTCCCTTTCCCATGCAACTCTGAGATCCCTATCTGGGATTTCGTCCCTACCCCTACCGGCCCTCCATCACCACTCCTACACTTTGTACTGTGAAGGTGTTCATCGTCATCACCTTTCGACCAAGTGCATTAGCCACTTGATTCTCCTTCCCAGCTTTGTACTTGGGAGCACATACGTATCCTTGCAAGTATGAGATCCATTTAGCGTGCCAATCACTAATGGTCTTTTGGGAGTGCAAGTATTTGAGTGCTTCATGATCCGAATAGAGCACAAACTCTTTGCCAATTAAGTAATGCCTCCAATGTTTGAGGATTTGAACAATGGCATAGAGTTCTAAATCATAGGTAGAATACCTTCTTTTTGCATCATTCAACTTTTCACTGTAGAAGGCAATCGGATGGCCCTCTTGCATAAGCACTCCTATCCCAACATGGGATGCATCAGTAGCCACTTCAAACATAAGATCAAAATTGGGTAGTCTAAGCACTGGTGCTTCTGTCATCTTTTGTTTGATCAAGTTGAAAGCTTTAGTGGCTGCCGGAGTCCACTGAAATGGGACTTTTCCCTCTTTTGTGCATTCTGTAATTGGGGCTACAACAACGCTGAAATTTTGGACGAATCGTCGGTAAAATGAAGCAAGACCGTGAAAGCTACAAACCTCGGTCAAGGTCTTTGGAATAGGCCAATCAACGACACTTTTTACCTTCTCCGGATAAGCTTCAATGCCTTGTGAAGACACAATAAAACCAAGGAAGATGACCTTGGGCAGCAAAAGGAACATTTCTTTAAGTTGATGTATAACTTTTCTGCCTGTAGTACTCTCATGACATGTCTCAGATGCTCCAAGTGTTCATTTTGTGCTTTGTTGTATATTAGTATGTCATCAAAGTACACTACGAGAAATTTGCCGATGAAGGGTCGTAGTACATGTGTCATCACCCTCATGAAAGTGCTAGATGCATTGGTGAGGCCAAAAGGCATAACCTTCCACTCATACATGCCTTCTTTTGTTTTGAAGGTTGTTTTCCATTCATCCCCTGGACGGATTCGAATTTGATGGTAGTCATTCCGTAGATCAATCTTTGAAAAGATGGAAGCTCCTGTCAACATGTCAAGCATATCATCCAAACGAGGAATAGGAAATCTGTACTTTACCGTGATTTTGTTAATGGCCCGACTGTCAATGCACATACGCTATGATCCGTCTTGCTTTGGTGTCAATAGGGCTGGTACTGCACATGGACTCATACTCACAACCAAGAACCCTTTCTTTAATAAATCATCCACTTGTCTCTTGAGCTCGGCATGCTCTGTAGGACTGAGACGGTAAGTAGGCTGATTAGGGAGTACTGACCCAGGCACAAGGTCAATGGCATGCTAAATATCCCTCATCGATGGTAGTTTATCAGGCAATTCCTCTGGCACCAAATCTGAAAAATCAACAAGTAACTCTTTGATTTGTGGGGGATGTTTGACCACTATCACTGGTTCAGCAGCCTTGGTAACAAGAGCTATGATTAGGCCGGTTTCTTCACCAAGGGTCAGGAATTCTCTATGGGGCAGCACGCATAGTTTGTTGTCCACAGTGTTCTTCTTGCTGAAATTTTCTTTGCATGGTTGCTTATGTTGCTTAGTAGTTGTTTTGGAAGAGGTCTTAGCAACATTCTTTAAGACATGTTGTCTCCTTAGTTGGGCAGCCCTTAACTTGTCTTTTACCTGAGGTATGTTGAGTGGGTTTAGAAGGAATGGTTTTCCTTTGTGATCGAAGATGCATTGGTTCTTACTTCTTAGTACCTCCCACTAGCACATTGTTGTCATATAACCAAGGCCTTCCAAGTAGTACATCAGTGAGGACCATGGGGATGACATCACACCATACACTTTCTTCATAATCTGAGACCTTCAATGGGACTGAACACCGTTGAGTTACAGCCATGGTGTTGCTGTCTAGAAGAGATACCTTATATAGTTGTGGATGGGATTCAGTCTTAAGCTTTCCGTCAATGACAAAGGCTTGAGATACCACATTCACACAACTTCCACTGTCCACAATCACTTGAGCTTTGTGAGGTCCACTAGACATTAAGGTGTAGAAGATATTGTGCCTCCTCCAGTCTTCACCTTTAGTTTCAGACACTAGGATTCTTGCAACCACATTGACATAAGCATGAGGATCATCATTCTCTGGTGTAAGCTCATCTTCCAGTTCATCCTCCTCTCCTTCAACTGCAACATTAACAGTCCAATCGTCATCCTGAGGTTCATGGATTTGAAAATCCGGATTGGATTCTATGGCACTGATGACAGAGTTGGATCGTCCCCGCTTAGGGCAGAATTTTTCCGTGTGTCCAGTCTTTCCACAACTATAGCATGTCACAGATCCACTCTCCCTTCCCATTGGAGCCTTCCCCTTGTCCTGTGTATCTTGTGGAGCTCGGGTAGGAAATCCAGTGGGTTTGGTTGGTACATAAGGCTTTTTGTTGTCAGTTGGCTGGATGTACCTTCTGGAGGTTGTTTTGATCAGATCCTCTGCTTCTAGTGATTTGTCAAAACAAGTGCTTAAGGAGGGTATCTCGATCACGCCAAGCTTCTCACGAATATCATACCTTAACCCCAGTTTGAAACGAGATATAAGCAGTTCTTCATCTTCTTTATGAGCACCTGTTCGTGAAAGCAGTTCATTAAAACGATCAATATAATCTCCTACAGTCATAGTACCTTGCCGGAGAGTATTCAGCATGTCGTAGAGTCGACGTCGGTAGGTGGGTGGCAAGAATCTATCGTTAAGGATAAATTTCAAGTCTTCCCAATTGTGAGGCATCTGACGACTGCGGATCAGCCTATTCTCTTCATTCTTCCACCAGTCCTTAGCTCCACCAATTAACTTAGTGACAACTAATTGAACTTTCCTTTCTTCAGGCATACGGTACCATCGGAAGTTACCCAATCCTGGTAGTAGAGGGGATTGTGCCTCCCATTGTACTCTTTCAATTCTAACTTGACCTTGTACGTATCGTCAGGCTGATAAAGTTGATTGTCATACTCATCATACTTATCATTCTGAGTTGGGACATTCCTTCTAGGTTGCATAGTGACTCTTCTGGGAACATTACCAATGCAATTAATAGCAGGTTGAACATTAGTTTGGGCAACAGTTGGTTGGGTGTTAGAGTGGGCAGCAGTACTCTCTTTTAGGTCAGCCAACTGTTGGTCATGTCCATCCAACCTCGTAGACAAGGCTTGGATTGCTTTCATCACATCTCGAAGGGTGGGTTGGGGTTCTTCTGTCTGAGCCATAGCTCTGATACCACTTAATGCAGGAGTAGATTACAAGAAACTACCCCAGCAATTTATAACCCCAAACAATACAAATAGAACCAGGAAACAAAGAAGTAAGACCTTCAAATAAACCCCCAAGGATATAATACCGATATAGGAGCAAAACCAGCCCAAAACACAACCCGATAGGAGAGAGAAACACCTGCAATAGAGCTGGAGAGAGAGAGGTGCGGCCAGGTCTATAACAGTCCGATTGAGCTGCGCTCTTGGGCCTAGATAATCCCTAGGGAGGGTACAAAAACCCCCCAAAGTTGAGAGGATTCTGACAGCTGGTTGTGAAGTTACAAGCTTTCTTGATTTTCTGACCTAGGAGAAATAATCGCAGGCTTCAGGAGAGAGAATCAAATCTGGTTTGTAACTTGGACAGATCTGGACTTCTGAATATTCACAACAGTCGTATACTTCAACAACAGTAACTTTAGGATAAAATAGAAAGCTTTAACCAAGAAGAAACAAAGGGAAAAGTAGGGGAGGAGCGGCTGTCTCGGCCCGTGCTTCTCACCCACAGCTATCTCGGCTGTTCTAAGCAATTGACTGCAATTATTCTTTTTTCAAATCTGAAATTATGAGTACATAGGCTCCTCTATTTATAGAGGGCAGAATAGCAATCAAACTACTACTAGGAGCTAGTTTCCCAATAGGACTAGACACTCCTACTTCAACTAGGAGCTAGTTTCCCAATAGGACTAGACACTCCTACTACAACTAGGAATTCAAAATTGGACTAGGAATAATAAACCTATGTGGAAAATAAATAGAGTACTAAGACAATTTGGACTCGACATACCACTTACTCAACTTGATGGGCCCAATGACCCACTAATTAATTAAAAACAACTACTAATTATTCCCCTAGCCGATGGGCCCAATTGGCCCTTATTTGTACTTAGCCACTCAGGTGGACCAAGTAGGGGTTTGGCTGGCTTCTTGGCTGGACCCTAGCCACTTAGGTGGACTAAGGTTGGACCCTTCTTCCTCTCATATTTCCTTCCATAATGTGGATCTACATCACTCAACCTCGAAAATGATCAAATCAGGGTAGAGATATTGGGTCGTGAGACTTTTCCGACTCTTCTCTAGACATATAACATGGTTCTATCTGAGGATCATCGTCTCTCTGTATGCTACCCTCCACTGTTCCTGTTCGGTTTGCACTATTGGCGACTCCAACAACTGAAACCTAGTCTAAGATTTCTACCCCTCCTCAAGAACCTATTCAGTGTGACTATTGTGGTCGCCCTCGCCATACCAGGGAAACATGTTGGAAGCTCCATGGTGTCCCAAGGGTGGGAGTAATAGCAAAACTGGAAAACAAGGTCCCCAAGCCCATCTGTCTGAGTCTATTGACAGTACCTCTGCTCCTGCACTGTTCTCTCCAGATCAAATGGCTGCCCTCAAGCAACTAATGACACAATTAGTCACTTCTCCTGCTCCTTCTCTTGTGTCCAACCTTGCCCAAACAAGCAGTTTCCTTGTTTCTTCCTCTCATTCTCTCTTACCGTTACTTGATTCGGGTGCTACCGATCACATGACAAGTAGCTCTGAGGTCTTCCACACTTATATTCCTTGTTCGGATCAGGATAAGGTATGTGCGGTTGATGGTTCTTTGTCCCCTATCTCTGGTAAATGATCGTTTCTTATACCTCTATTATTTCTCTTCCATCTGTTTTGCATGTTCTAAAATTATGTGCTAATCTGCTTTCCATATATCGTGTAACTAAGGAGTTTAATTGTTCTGTTCATTTTTTTTTTACTCATTAACTTTTTCAAGATCTAGTGATGGGTACAACGATTGGGTATGGTCAGGTCCGTGATGGGATCCACCACCTGGATTCTCCACCAACTATACCTCCTCCGATGGCAGCACATATTGTCTGTTCAGATAGCTCTCTCTCAACTCCACTAGTGGCACCATCATCTGGGACATCCTTCGTTTCATATTTTATGTTGCATGTTTCCTGCTTTAGTTAAAAATTGTGATTTATAACAACTTAAGTGTGATGTGAATTCTTGCTGATCCGATTCTAGATCTTGTTGTTGTAATTGTTTGGATCTTGTTTGGTTAGCCTTGGTCTAGCTTCCCCCCCTTTCTCCCCCCTTGTATATTCTTCCTATTGGTAATGAATTTATTTGTTCATCCAAAAAAAAAAAAAGTGATGTGAATTTGATAAAAAGTGATTCCTCTTTCTATTATTCATTCCGATTTATGGGGTCCTTCTAGGACAATTGATAGGAATGGCTTTTGCTGGTTTATTACTTTTATTAATAATTGTACTCATCTAACATGGGTGTATCTTTTGCATAATAATTTTGATGCCTTCTCGTGTTTCAAATCTTCCCATGCCATGCTTCGTACTCAATTTGACACCACTTTACGAGTTCTTCATAGTGACAATGGTATTGAATATATAAATGGTGCGTTTTAGCAATACCTTGATTCTTAGGGTATTCTTTCCCATACATCTTGTGTTTAGACACTTGAACAAAATGAGATCCCTGAGTGACAAAACCGTCATCTCCTTGATGTTGCCCGTGCTCTAATGTTTGCTAATGGTGTCCCTAAGCACCTCTGGGGTGATGCCATTCTTACTACTGCCCACTTTCTTAACTTGATGCCTTCTAGTGTCCTTAATTTAAGCCCCTATTTCCTTTCTTTCTGATCCTACCATTGTTTTGAGTCTTCCCCCTCGGGCCTTTGGTTGAGTTTGCTTTTCTCATAATTCCTCTCCGTCAAGGTCCAAGCTTGATCCACGGGCTCTAAAGTGTGTTTTCCTGGGTTACTCGGCTTCTCAAAAGAGGTATAAGTGTTATCACCCACCTACTTGCCGTTTGTATGTCACCATAAAAATCACTTTTCATGTGTCTAAGGTGTATTTCACGTCACCTCTTCAGGGGAGATCCTTAAGAAGAGCCTCCTTTGTTATCAATATGACTCCTCTTCAGTGTATGCCATCCGTCCAGGGGGAGCCACCAGATCAGCCTATAAGAGATGTGATCACTTACACTCGGAGGCCCAAAGAGCAAGATACCACTGGTAACCAGCCATACCCTTCTGCGGCACCTCCATCAGACCCGTCAGTATCAGGTAATACTTCTCCCATACTTGATATTGTACCTATTGCTCCTACAGTGGACGATCTCCCTTCCGCTGTTAAAAGAGGAGTTCGTTCCTGCACCAAGCATCCCGTCTCCCATTTTGTTTCTTATGCATCCTTATCTCCCTCCTATAAGGCCTTTGTTTTTTCGTTGTCTCTGTGTCAACTCCACAGGGTTGGAAGGAAACTATAAATGATCCAAAGTGGAAGGCTGCAATGGTTGAGGAAATGCTGGCATTAGATAAAAATGGTACCTAGGAACTAGTTGTTGCTCCTCAGGGAAAGAAGTTAGCTGGGTGCTAGTGTGTTTTTCATAGTCAAGCAAAAGGCTGATGGGATAGTTGAGCGGTACAAGGCACGTTTAGTGGCTAAGGGCTTCACCCAAACCTATGGGATTGATTACCAGGAAACCTTTGTCCCAGTTGCAAAGATGAATTATATCAGGGCATTGCTATCTGTTCTTGCAAATCTAGGATGGGATCTTTAACAGTTGGATTTTAAAAATGAGTTCTTGAATGGAGATCTTGAAGAGGAAATCTATATCGATGTTCCTTCTGGTTTTGCCACTCCACTGCTGGACGTGTCTGCAAGTTGAAGAAGTCATTGTACGGCCTCAAGCAGTCTCTCAAGGCATGGTTTGGCTAGTTTATGAAAGCTATGATCATCTTTGGATACAAACAGAGTCAAGCAAATCACACCCTGTTCACAATGGCGCGAGGTAGCCAGGTTACTACTTTGATCGTCTATGTTGACGCTATTGTGATTACTGGTAATAATGACGAGGAGATCTCTAATCTGAAGGCCTTATTAGTTGTAGAGTTTAAGACTAAGGACCTAGGACCTCTTCGGTATTTCCTTGGGATTGAAGTCGCTAGATCTAGAAGAGGTATATTTATTTCCCAAAGGAAATATGTTCTGGATCTCCTTAGTGAGACAGGTGTGCTTGGGTGCAAGCCTGCGGATGCCCTTATGGAGGTTAAGAGGTTAATCATCAATTGAGCAGTGGAGTGGGCGACTCTGTTAATAAAGAACAGTACCAGAGATTTGTTGGCCGCCTAATCTACCTGTCTCACACTAGGCCCGATATTGCCTATGTTGTTGGTATTGTTAGCCGATTTCTTCATGATCCTAGGATACATCACCTTAAAGCTACATCATCTTAAAGCTATGTATCAACCGCTCCTGGAAAGGGAATTTTGTATTCTAATCAGGGACACTTGAAGATCGAAGCCTTTATTGATGCTGAATGGGCTGGATCTATTGATGATCAGAGATCTACGTCTGGGTATTGTACTTTCCTTGGAGGGAAAACTTGTTACTTGGCTTAGCAAGAAACAATCCGTGGTATCTCGGTGTAGTGCTTAAGCTGAATATTGCGCAATAGCTCAAGGGATTTGTGAGCTGGTTTGGATTAAACTTACTGCATTATCTCCGAGTTAATATTGAGGTCCTATGCGTCTGTATTGTGATAGAAAGGCAGACATCAGCATCGCCCACAACCCTTTCTAGAATGATTGGATCAAGCATATTGAGATCGATAGACACTTCATCAAAGAGAAGCTTGACCAGGGACAGTCAAGGGACAATCTGCATTCCCTTTGTTGCAAATCAGTTAGCTGATGTGTTTACCAAGGCTGTTCATTGGAAGGCATTTCATCCTCTTGTCTCCAAATTGGGCATGTACGATATATTTGTACCAACTTGAGGGGGAGTGTTGAGATGACTATAGTTAGTGTTTTTTTTTTTTACCTTGGTTAAGTCTTATTTACCGTAGTAAGTCTTGTAGATAGGGGCACTTAGTCAACATAGCCCTACTTTTTTATTCTGTTTCTTGTAGATAGGGATGCTTAGTCAGCGTTACCCTACTTTCCTTATTCGGTTTATTGTAATCTTCTTATAAATAAGAAGGACCTTTATCATTACTGACAATTCGAATCATTCTCTAATCTTTGATCCTCAACTAAAACCTTTACAAATCTCTTTCACGGTAGAAAGGGACCTTTACAATCTCTTTTACAGGTAGAGAGTGACCTTTACAATCTATTCATGACAAGAGAATCCCACACATGCCTAAGTACAATCTAGACTAGAGTAAATACAAAGATAGAGTGGAATAAAAGATTTGAGTTACTTCGTGCGGTGCATGATATGAATATGTAATGATGATATAAGCATGCACCTTCGTAGTCTTCTCAATAGATGTAGAATGATGTAGAAGACTTGTAGGCTGACTTGTGTTTTTCAATTGGGAGTTATCACAATGATAGAACTCAAGGGATTAGTACCTTTCCTCACTTTTAAGCTTTTGATAATGATACTCAATGCTTGATTAATTGTTAATTTAATAAGCTACAAGTGGAGTATTTATATGGGTGATTAATAATCCTAAATTTGGTGGGAAGATAATTAAATTTGGGAAAGAAATATGGCCCAATGAACATATTTTTCCTCTACCGGTAACTACTGGTAGGATCCGGTAGTTACTGGATCATGTGACCCTTGGGTGAAATAGATCCGTTGGAAATAAAAAATATAGCCATTGGAGGGCCTCAAAACATCCGATAGGCATCTGGCTAGCAGGGGACCTTATTGGGAGGCATCCGGTAGGGTGTCGGAAGGATCCGGTTGTTTAATAGTTCATCTCTGTTGGTCTATGTCTGATGAGTTCTCTGATCACAGTACTCTACTGGTAGTTATCGCAGGCATCTATGTTCTGTCATGACTGACTGTTGTTATTCAAACAGTCATAACTTTCTCATATGAAATCCAATTGACCTGATTCAAGTTGTGTTGGTTCCATAACTCAATTCTACATTTTTTCAGTTTAGCTTGACTCTAAAATCAGTCATTTAGTATGAACTAAAATACTCTTAAGTAAGAGCCTTGCTGTTATCTCAGCAAAGGGTTGTGTTTAGGCATTGCCAACACACTCAGGGTCTTAGGGCATAGTGAATGAGCACCACTTAGAGTCAAACTATATCATGCATGTATCCTATGCATTGTAGTGCATGTAGTGTGTATTATTACAACTGATTCTACACAGGACTCTACACATTGAGTCTTCATTCCTGTCTTCTTGTGTACATGACTTCCTGTATCTTCACTTTATCTTGCTCACTTGACATCTTCCATTTCTTGATGCTTGAGGTCTTCATGGTCGTCAGGAGATCTTCATGACTTCACATTAGATATCTTGAGGTCTTGCATCTTACTTTGTGGTCCATGTCATGTTGAGGTTCTTACCTTCACCTATCACTTGGTAGATACTCATTAGAGATTACATTTGTTTGTTATCAAAACCAATATGGAGTTAGAACTCCGGAGGTTAGTAGATATCCCTAATAGTACTGATTTGTGTTCCCTTTGTGAAGTCTAGTGATCAGTTAGCTGATGTCTTCACTAAAGGGCTAGTGGGGAAGTTGTTTCATCATATTTTAGTTAAGTTGGGAATGTGTGACATCTATGCTCCAATTTGAGGGGGAGTGTTGAATTATGTAATAAGGATGCCACAAGGGGCATTCCTGTGATCTCTCCATAAGGATGCCACAGGGAGCATTCCTGGTATCTCTCCCCTAACCAAGTCTAATTAGGTAGTTGGGGGGGGGGGCAGTATTGTAGTTCTCTCTCCTCTTTTTATTATAAAATAAAGGAGCTTGGATGGTCTCTAATCCATCCGAGCATTGCAGCCCTAATTCAGCTGTTAACAGATTGAGAAGGTGGGGAGAGAGAGGGAGTGAAAGAAAGAGACTGTTGTAGTTTCAATATTCAGCTCCCTTTCTGATCTGTTTGATGCCACCAAACCAACAAGCAACGCAAAAATTTTCAAATTTCCAAATTCCATTGATCAGGAAACCACCAAATCTCTAGAGATTAAAATTGCTTTCTATAGAGGAAATAGAAAAGATAATCTAGACTAGGACTCTTTGCACAGTATCTTGACTTCTAGAAGACTTGAACAAGTAGAGTTTCTTCTAACCAGAAGTGATCCGACCAATTCATAGACTTCCACAATCAGAAACAAAATAAAAACTACCAAAGAAAAAAGTGCCAGCTAAGATTTATATGGAATCAACGTGACTCTAACAACTTCTGCACTTACGATTAGAATAATTGTTTTAAGAAATTTATAAAATTAAGTCCCCAAATAACAACCCCATGACCTTTGCGTCTAAATGAAATTAAAACTGAGTGGTCCAGCGCATCATCCATGAGCTATGGTGGTCCCTTTCCTTATGTAAACCACTGTATTCTCCTCTAGAATCTTTTGGCACTGAATTGACTGAAAGGATTGATAGAATATGAAGAGCCTTGGGGTTTTATAGGGGGTTTTTTTGGGGGGTTGGGGGGGGGGGGCAGTTTTGTTGTCTCCCCACTTCTTTCTTGTTTTTCTTCTCAGACTGCCTCTATCTATACATCTAATATATTTTTTTATTTTTAAGAAAAGGTAAATTTATTTCCCAAAAAAAAAATTTGACGAGGACTGATTTCTGAGGGAAATGCTCATGCTCTATCTATACATCTAATATATATATATATATATATATTTTCTTTTTAAGAAAAGGTAAATTTATTTCCCATCTCCAAAAAAATTTGACAAGGACTGATTTCTGCGGGAAATGCTCATGGTATCTATACATCTAATATATATATTTTTTTATTTTTAGAAAAGGTAAATTTATTTCCCATCTCCAAAAAAATTTGACAAGGACTGATTTCTGAGGGAAATGCTTATGCTATAATAGTGCGTGATTCAGGTAATGTTATCAGATGGATTATAAACCCAGCATATGACCTATGGCATTATGTTAATTATGTCAGGCCGATCTGCCATCTCTTCTTCCAGATGAACTGCTTGTTGGAATGGAATCTAGTGTTGGATAACCTAGAGTGGGGGATGATAGGTTAACTTCATATGTTTGTTATCATCAAAACCATCTTAGTAGTGTGGCTATTTGCCCAACATTTAGAAACTGTATTGAGAAAAACCTGGTCCATTTGGTTGCAGTTTTATTAGACTGCGGTGGAAGTGTTGTACGGCCTTTTTCTGGTTCAATTGGTGAAAGGGATTCTACAGAGCTGAATTGAAGGCCATATTGAGAATGGTTGAACTCAAGGATTGAGGTTTCGGTTTTGAGGCCGGTTTTGATCCTGGCTGAAACCGGGACATCTTGGGTTCCAACCGAAACCGAAACGTGGTCGAAACATGGGATTTTTATGGGCCAATCGTAACCTAGGTTTCAAGGCCTAGAAAATGGTTTTCTGACCATTTCTTGTTCTGCCTATTTTTGCCATTTTACACCTATTCATTAATTAGCTTAAAAAAAACCAACCAAATGGTACTTGTGGTTTGGAACCAAGTTTTCTAGTGTACTCTGAATGCTACTGCCTGTTGTACACTAGCCTTATTGTAAATACTGACTATATATAATTTAATTACTGGAAATGCAAATGTGGAATTAAGACAATTAAAACATACATTAAGTTAGGGATACAAGTATTCAACACAATGGCTGTTTAATCCTCTTGTTGTACTCCATGAGGATTAACATGCACTAGGTTTTGGCCTTAGTTTTGACCCTAGGTTTTGTCTCGGATCCTGTTGAAACTGAGACGTCTCTGTCTAACTAAGAACCATGGTTGAACTCAAGAAGTGGACGAAGGCAATTTAGAAAATGTAATCCAGTGGATAAAGAATACTTGGGAGGAGACCTGGTGCCATGTTCGGTTTATAAGGCCAATTTGTGATTATGCTACTCTATTGGATATTGTCTATTCTAGGCTCCAGCTGACGCCCAGAATCCCAATGAAAATTTCCAGAAATGGGTTATGCGACCAAGACTTCGCTTCGGGGAAGATATTCCTTTTAGTGGCATGCTTTCTTTTTTTAGGTAGGCTTATGGGTGTCAATTGCCAACCGAAGCCGTTTACCAAAATCGAATTGAAATATTTAATCTTGAACCGATAAACTGCTTACTAATTGGTATGGTTTTAGTGGATTTACACCATGTAAATTAGTTTAATCTATTTTAATTTCTCAAGTCACAATTTGAACCTAAATACCGTGGTTCAGGCCCAACAAAAGTAGGTTCATTCCAATTCAAAAAAAAAAGGGTTCATTCCCAATTGGGCCCAAATTTGGAACTTGAATTGACAACAAAACCGATAAAAACCATTTAACCGAAACCATTTATTAATTTGTTTTCGACTAGGATATTGGAACCATTTAATAAATGGTTCAGTTCTGGTTTCTTTCATACCTTGAACAGAATTGAAATTGAATAGATTAACACCCTTCGGTAGGCCCTTGGAGAGTTGAACTAATGACCTCTCAATTGTGAGGTGTTGGTCCTTGCCAACTGAGCTACTCCCTTGGGGTGAGTGGCATCTGTTGTGGATGCTATTGTATTGTTATGAGTTGGCAGTTTGGCACCATAGTTGTCATGACGACTAGGCGATTCAAGGTGTTGGAGGGGCACCCTAGACTTGTGGTATATGAATATGTAATATGGCAATGATTGTTTTATATTATTATGCTTCTAATGCAACATAGAAGCCATATCAATGCAATATGATATAATTATGCTATTAAGGACCTAATATGAGAAAACCAGCATATAATAAACAAAGTGTATCATAAAATAACTAAACAATAAACACAAATCAACGTAAGTGTCAACAAGGCATGCTGTCGCCATGGACCCAAGAAGGAGCCTGGACACCTAGGTGGTGCCTAAGTGATGCCTTGACAACTTTGGTTGGCACTATGTACGCCATTGTAAGACTATTCTCTTTTCATGAATAAAATTCTATTTATCCAAAAACGAAAAAAAAAGAGGCGGCTCATTATTAGGGGATTATCTGCCCTATGATGTGTTTTGGTATTGAAATTCCCTTGTGAGTTAAGTTCTTTGTTTTCTAAGCAGATATTTTTGTCTTAATTTATTCCCCTGTTAAGGATGGATTTTTAATTTATTTTCTAATTGGAGGGTCTTACTACTGCATTTTTCCTTTCTTCATAAATAAAGCATGTTCTGGGAGAAAAAGCAGGAGAAAGAATTGATATTGAATGGTAGAACAATAAGGGTATGCTAACTGATTTTTATGAAGTCCCTGTGTTTCTCTTAAGATAATTTGAAATGTTTGGTTGATAGTTCTAGAGTATGTTGAGACTTGAGGTCAACAAATGGAAATATTTACTGGTAATCTTTAAGCTCTGTGTCGTATCAATATTTCATTTTGGAATTAATGTGTAAGATATGTCGTGGAAAATCACATAGCATGTGGATTATTAGACCTTGTTTATATATTACATTTTTCCTTTCTTCATAAATAAAGCATGTCCTGGGAGAAAAAGTAGGAGAAAGAATTGATTTTGAATGGTAGAACAATAAGGGTTGGCTAACTAATTTTTATGAAGTCCCTGTTTTTCTCTTAAGATAATGTGACATTTTTGGTTGATAGTTCTAGAATATGTTGAGACTTGTGGTCAACAAATGGAAATATTTACTGGTAATGTGTAAGCTCTGTGTTGTATCAATATTTCATTTTGGAATTAATGTGTAAGATATGTCATGGAAAATCCACATAGCATGTGGATTATTAGACCTTGTTTATATATTAATTTACCTTTCTAACAGATGTTAGAAGATTTACATGGATTGCTCCAAGCTGCTGAGGAGAAAAGGCAAGCTTCAATTTCTGAGCTCTCTGTGAAACACCAAAAGGTAAAAATCAAAATTCCTTAAGATTCACCTTGAAAAGGGGAAAAGAGAAGGGGGTGGGGGGGGGGGGGGTGCATTTTTGTGCCCTTATCCCCACACTTGTTGCATTTGACGACTGATTTGATCCTATCTTAATTTCTTTCCAGCATTTAGAAAGCTTGGAGGCCCAGCTTGCTGATGCATTAGCTGATCGAAGCAAGGCAGATGAAACAGTTTCTTCTCTGCATGTAAGGGTTGCTGATACATGTCCCATATCTTGTTTTGCTTCTTGTTGCTGCAGTAGAAGAATAAAAATAATAAATTTCTTTCAAACTCTTATTAGATTGCTTCATCTGACTCTTTGATGGCTAATTGGTGTCTTACTCTGGTTGCAGTGGAATTAACTGTCACTTGCTAACTGTTATACTTATCTCAACATGTACATGGGGTTGGCTACATGAGTCCTGTTATTGAATGGATGAAGTTGGATGTTATTGATGAATAGTGCCTTAAAATTTCTCCTATATTATGGCTATCGTGCTCATCTTGCTTAACATACATGTTTTTGGCATTATTGTTATTCAAAAGCAGATATATCATTTCATGTATTCAAAATGACAAATTAATTAATTATGAAACAACGACGTTGAAGTTGTTAGTCTTTGGGAGTTTTTGCCCCTCAGCCTTCTATTCAAATATATTTTTCACTTTTAACAACTTACAATTAACCTGCTTTGTAATCCAAGTGATTCAGTTTCAGTGTCTAGTTTTAATTTTGGACTAGGTCAAGAATGAAATTTAACCAAATCATATTATTAAGGCGCAATTATTTTTTTTTGTTTGAATATGATTGAAAGATGATTATTATTCTATGCATAAATAACATCTAGGACTGGTTAAATATTCAAGTAAATCATCCAAAATGATATATATGATTTTGCAGACTAGTTTGATGTATTGTAGTCCAGGTTTGAAAATAAGCATTCTGCTACTAAAATATAATTGGTCAGCTAAACATAATAATAGTAAGCAGTATATAGAAACATAGGACTGTGGTAGTAGTGGTTAATTTTTTCTCTTAATAATTTGCCAAAAAATACAATTATGTCAATTTTATGTTAAATATAATTAGAAACATATTTTATTGGTAAAGTAAAAACGTATACAGAAAATACAAAAACTACAAAGCTAGGCAGGCTATGCAAAATATATGGCATGTAAGTATACAAGGAACAATATTGAATTTTGACTGAAGGCCACCAAGAATACTGAGCCACTTTAAATGGACACCTTTGAATATTTTTTTGAAGAATGTTAAGAAATTGTATTGATTCATATATAGAAAAAGAAGCCTACATACCGATGGCGCTATACAGTTGTGACACCAGTCCACATGATGGACCTTTTTCAAAGAATCCATCTTTACGAGTATGTATACTCAACAGATTCTAACCCCAGTTACAAACTCAGTCCAGTTATCCCAAATCCCTAAGCTATTAACACCCCCAAAAATTTGTAAGTACAGGAAGTCCGCTCAAAATTTACTTCTAGGCCTTCCTTGCAACCCTGGGTGCAGATTGATCCTCCTTGAAAATACTGGAACTAACACACAGCCAAAGGGATGGCCTTCCAGATAGTTGCAACCCTACCATCCCAAGGACCTCCTACTTGTTCCTTCATCACAGGCAACAAAGAATCTGAGAAACTCCTAGCAACCCCAGATGATGACATAAACTCACCCCATATCTTGAGGCATAGCCACACTTCAAGGATTGATGGTTCACATCTTCCACCTTTTTACAAGTTACTCAACCATTTATTATTCTCCAGCCCCTTCTCATTAGGTTGTCCATTGTTAAAATTTTCTCAATTTCGTAGGGTCCACATTAAGAAAACAAACCGTCGGAGGAATACTGTGATTCTAAATTATCTTATAGGGAAAGGCACTTCCACCACTGTGAAGCATATCAAAGAATGGCTTCAAAGAAAACCTTCCACTTCTTACACTCATTTTTTAATATCTCGCCTCAGTTCCTCAATTTTTTTTTTGTGGATTCTAGAATCCCCATTTATTTTACAACCTACTAACCTCCATATCATTCAGAATTCTCCTAAAGTTGGTGTTGAATAATTTAATTGGTACTACTCTAGGACCACTCAGATTCATGAAAGGATTAGGACTACTGTTTTTATTATAAATAAAGGACTGTGCCCATTAAGGCACTAGTTAGAATTTCCCCAATTCTTCATGGTATCAGAGCAGGTCTGATCACCAAAACCCCAACCCCCAAAATCCCTTATCATACATTCTTCTACTCACGTCGCTGCCAAGCCCCACCGCCAAACCTTCATCGCTGTCGGAAGCCACAACCTTCACCTGCGAGCATCACTTCCCCTGAACTCATGCCGTTGCACCATGGGAACCACAGCCTTCTCCCATCTCTCTCACCGCCGTCGAGTAGATATGGTTGCTTCATCCCTGCTCAGCCTGAACCAACGCTACTGCTGCCTAGACCGACGAAGTCTCCCGAACCTAATGCAGAAGTAGATTATAAGTAAACTACCCCAGCAGTGTATTACAACTCCAAACAAGATAAATAAGACTCACTTAACTAGCTTGACAGTAATAAAAAATAAACCCAGGAGAACAAGGGAATAAGACCAACAAATAAGCCCCCAAGGATACAATAGCCATGCAACAGCAAAACCAGCCTAAAACCCAACCCAATAGGAGAGAGGACCTGCGATAGGGCTGGAGAGAGAGAGGTGTGTCTAGGGCTGTGGGGCTCCAATTGAGTTTCAAACTCGGTTGATTGTAGGGCCTAGGGAGGGTACAAAAACCCCCAAAGTTGATAGTCTTCCGACGGCTGGTTGTGGAGTTTTGTACTTTATTGATTTTCAGACCTAGGTGAGAGAAACTGAGAGAAAACTTCAAGAACTTTGATAGGGCTGCATGGGCAGCAATGAGGAGAGGATCGAGTGATCTTTGTAAGGCTGTGAACACGCTCTGAAAAGGGCATGCAGATCCGAGGCCAATTGGGGAAGGAAGAGGAGATCGATCTCTCTCGTAGTTCCTCTAGGAATGCTAGTCGATTCTGTCTTGGAAGGGCTGAACAGGTCTGAATCTCTTAATAATGATAAACAATAACACCAAGTAATGGCTGCAACAGTAAAACAAAGAATAAGAACGAAAATAAACAAACAAGTGTGGGTGGGATTGGCTCTCGGCCCGGGCATCTCATCCACAGCTATTCTGACTATTTACGCAATTAACTGCAATTATTCATTATTCAAATCTGAGAATTGAGAGTACATAAGCTCCTCTATATAAAGAGGGCAGACTAACAGTCATAACCTAACTAGGAGTTAGACTCCAAGTAGAACTAGACATTACGTAATAGGAGTTGGACTCCAAATAGGACTAGATTAGAACCCCAATTGAGGTAGGTAGGTAACTAACTAGTCATTTACTAATAGGGAAACATAAACTGACTAAAACTGAAATAACAAAGGAAATAGACTCAAAATAGGACTCTAACTAAACTAATGAATTAAATCTCATTTTCCTACTTTCTACCCATATTTTAGGCCCATTAAAGTGGCCCGTTACAAAGAAAACCATGGGATCAAAGGCTTAACATATACATAACCCAAACCAAGGCTTATTTGCAATAAAATAAGCCCATTAAGTGACTTATCTACATCAACTCACTCTCTCTTAGAAAATATTCGTCCTTGAATTTTGTAGAGTGTGAGGGTGATTATAGCATGGTGCACTCATAGTTATTAAGGCGTTGGTAAGGCGTTGGTAAGGCACTAATGAGCTTGAGAGAGGGTAAGGCAGTAAGCCGCTTTACGTTGGGTATGAAAGGCGATCGCCTTATGCTGTAAGGCGCTATAAGGTGCCTCCTTATGAGCTTTTTAAAAAAGGATTTGTTTTTACAGCTGATTTATGAATATTCCAAAGTAGACTTCATGATTAGCTAGTGCATAAATTTTGATGCACATGAGATGCACTGGATCAAAAGCTAATGACTTAAAACTCTACTAAAAAAACATGATATTCTCTCAAAACCCCAAATTGCTCCACAGCTGACGGTGAAGCACTCCAGTGGTCCCTCCTCCTTCAATTCTTCTCCGGTGGCCTCTGGCGAAGGTTCCTTCCCCTCTCTCTAGGAATGTTGTTTATTTTTTTATTTTTTTTATTTTTCTCATCTTCTTTGTGAGAATTTTTCTCTTTTCTTCTTTCTCTCCCTTCTTCTTCCTTATTTCTTCTTATTTCATCTTCATTTGTTCATTATAGTCTTACGACTCTCAAGTCTTAATATATATATATATATATATTTTTTTAACCTACGGTGAGACCGTGAGAGTCGTAAGACTCTTGCTGACGCAGTACAATGATTCCACACCCTTACCTTTATTCCCCTTCTTTCGTCTTGTCCAATAATTCTTTTCTTCTGTTTATTCGATTTCTCCTTCCTATACTTCCTCAATCGTTTGAAATTTTTTGAATTTACTGGTTATACTCTGTTTTGAGTGGTACACTGGACAAAGGGAGAGGAGTTTAATCTTCCTCATTCCTGAACCTTTGGTCCTAAAAGTGGGTGGTTTGTTCAAACAAAGGGGCAATTCTGGTAGTGTAGTTTGGGGCCAAAACGCATTACTGTGAGAAAAACCAGTTTCTTCAAACACAACTGATTCTTGTTCTTCCACTAGGTCTGCTTTCCAGAAATTTATTCTGCAGATAGTTTCTTCTCTTTTGACTTATCGTGATAGTGACGTTGTGTGTTTCTCTTTCCTCTTGCGTCAACTGTGTGTTTGTCATACCTAGCAGTTGAACATTATTGGGATTGATCAAAGTAGAGCCCTTACATATTAGTAGTGAATACTTGTATATTTAAAGTCTTCTTTTCTTTATATTTATAATTTTGTTTCATAATTATGTATTTATATTATATGTTAATATGTTATGATCATCATGATGATGATTGATGATTGATGAAAATGAATATCTTGTATTGGTATGAAGTATAAACCTTTAATATTTATTTAGCATATAAGTAGTAGGATTCAACTAGAATTTGAGTCAAATAGAATGGTTTTATAACAAAATTACACAGGAACGCTTTAGTCAATAAGGCGACGCCTTATGCCCGCCTTATCGCTAAGGCGGTCCAAAAGACCCTTAAACTCCTCGGTTGCCTCACCGCCTTAATAACTATGGGTGCACTTCCCTATTCAAGCCATAGAAAAATTCAGGTAGCTCTTTGATAATAAGGATGTAGTCTAGAATGTTAGGAGTTCAATCTTCAAGATACTTTAATGGGATGACGAACTCCACATGCTCAACCTTAAGGTCTTCAGATGTATCCATGAGGTCGTCTTCTAGCACGTACTCTACTTGTTGTTCTTCGATCATAGGCTCTTCAAATCCTTTGTCCTTATCGTTCACAGTCTCCTTAATGGTTTCATCAACCATTACTTTAATCTTGAACCCTTTCGAATCTTCCGTTTGGCTGTCCATAATCACCATAGTTGTTGTAGCACTAATATCCTTGGGTTCGATCTCTTTGTCCACCATTGTTACCATGTCACTTTCAATTTCATTCTCATAAATACCACTGATAGGAACATCAATGGCCAACTCTTTCTCGACAATAGCAATCTTGTGACATGTGGGTGGCTTTTGGAAATCTGGTGGAAGTACATGCTTTGTTCATGCTTAGATAGGTACATGCCTGCCAACTCATACTGCATCTCTTCCAACATTCTAAGCTTACGTCCTTGAGCTTGAAGTTGCCCTTTACGGACTCCCCATTGTATTCGAACACAATCACTCTTCTAGGAACATGCAAATTGGAGTCTTTGTGTCTTTGTCAAGTTGTAGTTGTCAAAGTACACATCCAATTCATGCATCCATTAAAGGAATTCCCCACGAAAATTGTTGGTGTATGATGTCTTGTATTCCGTCACAGTTTAATCTAGGGAGTACTGATGCAGGTGCCTCGATAGGCAGGACAGTGGTCCTGCTAGCTAGTTGGCGGGTCATGGGGGTTGCAAGGGGACAGGAGGCCCCTTGCATAGCTAGGGTGTAGGGGGCACAACCCCAAGCTCAAATTTTTTATTTGAGGGCAGTTTTGTACTTTTTGGATTAGGGTTTTTTATTATATATTTGTAGCGAGGGTTTCTTTCTCTGTAATATAAGTAATACTGAGAGGTGTGAGGACGAGTAATGTAACCCTATTATCCATTGATAGTGAAGTAAGATCTCATTTCACCGAGGACGTAGGCAATCTTGCCGAACCTCATAAACCTGTGTGCGTTGGTTCTTGTTTTTCCATTATCTTCAGTATCATTTTAGGGTTACGTTTCTTTAAATTGGTATTAGAGCTCTAGGTTACCGTTTTCTAGGGTTTACTATCATGATGGCAGGGAAGGGATTGAACGTCAAGTATGATATCGAGCGGTGCAATGGGAAGAATAATTTTACCTTCTGGCGTCAAAGGATGAACGATCTTTTGATACAACAGGGTTTGGCTAAATCGTTGTTGGGGAAGTCGAAGAAACTTGTAAAAATTACTGATGAAGATTGGGAAGAGATGGAGGAAAAGGCGGTAAGTGCTATTCAATTGAATTTTTTTGATGATGCCCTACAATATGTTGTGGGTATCGAATCTGCTCCGCAATTATGGGCAAAACTTGAAAGCATCTACATGACAAAGTCCTTAACGAACAAGTTGTTCGTGAAAAAGCAATTGTATTCTCTACAGATGGAGGAAGGTACAGATCTATTAGAGCATCTTAACATGTTCAATCAGATCATAAGTAAACTTGCAAACTCGAAGGTTAAGATCGAGTATGAAGACAAAGCATTTCTGTTGCTATTGTCGCTCTCAGAATCGTATGATCACCTGGTAATGACTCCCTTATACGGGAAGGAGACCCTTGAGATGGATGAAGTCGTGGCTACCCTCATGTCCAATGATATAAGGAAGAAGACTAGCAGTACGAAATCTCAAGGAGAAGGTTTTTTCGGAGGTGACAAAGAGCAGAAAAGAGGGAGATCAAATCAGAAGGGATTTAAGAAGAGTCGATCGAAATCAAAAGGAGCAAAGACAAAGGTCACTTATTACTATTGCAAGAAGGAAGGTCATCTGAAGAGAGAGTGCTTGAAGAGGAAGGCGTACTTGAAGAAGAAAAGGGTAGATAAGGCATCTAAGGAAGCTAGCGTGGTTGATAGTTCAGATGGAGATGATAGAGATGTACTATCTATATCATCAGGTAAGAATCAACCTTCCGATTCTTGGATTTTAGATTATGGATGTTCATATCAAATGTGTCTACATAAGGATTGGTTTGATACATATCAACCATATAATGGTGGGTCTGTCCTAATGGGGAATGATGCTGTGTGCATGACCATTGGGATAGGCACTATCAAAATCAAGATGTTTGATGGGATAGTAAGAACTTTAGCAAATGTGAGACATGTACCAGAATTAAGGAAAAACTTAGTATCTTTGGGGGGCACTTGACTTAAATGGCTGCAAGTACATAGCAGAAGGTGGAGTTCTCAAAGTTATTAAGGGTTTTATGACTGTTATGAAGAGATAGCTAACAGGAAACCTATACAAACTCATAGGGAGCACAGTTACAGGTGAAGCATCTGTGACTAAAGATGCAGGATCTGATACAGATGATACTTATCTATGGCATATGCGGCTGAGGCATGTGGGAGAAAAGGATTAATGGAGCTTCATAAAAGGAAACAATTGAAGGGAGTGAAGACTTGTAAACTGAACTTCTGTGAGTATTGTGTGTTCAGGAAACAGTGCAAGGTTAGTTTCAAAACTACAAAACATAAGAGTAAGGGGGTGCTTGATTATATACACAGCGATGTATGGGGTCCTTCAACAACTAAATCTAAAGGTGGGGCAGAATACTTCGTGACCTTTGTTGATGATTACTAGAGGAAATTCTGGATCTACTTCATGAAGCATAAAAGTGAGGTGTTCACTAAATTTAAGGTATGGAAGGCTAAGGTAGAGAGGAAGATAGAAAAGAAAATTAAGTACTTGACAGATAATGGAGGGGAGTACACGTACAAACCATTTCTAGAATTGTGTAGAGTTAAAAGGATTACACGTTACTTCACGATTCCAAAGACACCACAATAAAATGGTGTAGCTGAAAGGATGAATAGGACACTTCTAGAAGGAGCTCGGAGTATCAGGCTAAATGCAGGGTTGAGCAAGAGTTTTTGGGCAGAAGCAGTGAATATGACATGTTTCCTCATCAACAAGTCTCCATCAAAGGCGATTGATTGTAAAATTTCCAAAGAGGTATGGATAGAAAAACATGTAGATTATTCTATTCTAAAAATATTTGGTTGTCCGTCCTATGCTCATGTGGAGAGTCAGCAGCTTTCCAAGTTAGACTCAAAGTCTAAGCAATGTATCTTTCTTGGTTTTGAGAAAGGCGTAAAGGGATTCAAGTTGTGGGATCTAAGTTCACAGAAGGTTGTGGTTAGCAGGGACGTGTTTGATGAGTCCCATATGGTGAAGTTAATTTACGGTTCACAAGTTATTGATAAAAATAAAGAAGGTTCTACTGTGCAGGTGGAGTTAGGTGAGTCAGAAACAAGAGAGATTGAGTCATCCAGAGACTTACCAGGACAACAGGAAATAATAGAAGTTCCTTATACTGTGGCAAAGGATAAAGGGAAACGTACTCACAAAGCACCTGTGAGATACGGGTTTGAGGACATGGTTGCTATGCCCTCACTGTAGGTACAGGTGATCCATCTTCCTACCATGATGCTTTAAGTGATGCACAACATGATAAATGGATGGCAGCTATAATGAAGGAAATTGAGTCTCTGCAGAAGAACAAGACTTGGGAGATTGTGGAAAAACCCACAGGAAGAAAAATCATTAGGTGTAAATGTCGTAAGAAAGAGGCAGCATCTGAGAAGGAGCATGAAAGGTATAAGGCCAGGCTTGTAGCCAAGGGCTATGCACAAGAGGGGATAGACTACAATGAAATATTCTCTCCAGTGGTGAAGCACACTTCAATCCGGGTAATACTTGCTTTGGTGGCCATGTATGATTTGGAGCTTGAACAACTTGATGTGAAGACTGAATTTCTTCACGGTGACTTAGAGGAACATATTTACATGGAGTAGCCTGAAGGTTTCAAGGTGCAGGGAAAGGAAGATCGTGTTTGTTACAAAGTGTCAAGTGATAATTCTATTATTTGTTGATGCTTTATGTTGATGACATGCTTATTGCTACAAAGAATAAACATGATAGTCTCTTTGAAGTCTTTGTTGAGTGCTGAATTTGAGATGAAGGATCTTGGTGCTGCTAAGAAGATCCTTGGTATGGAAATCCTTAGAGAGAGAAATGCAGGTAAACTTTGGGTAACTCAGAAGAGGTATATTGAAAAGGTGCTAGAGCATTTCAATATGGAAAAGGCTAAGCTGGTTAGCACTCTGTTAGCTAGCCACTTCAAGTTATTTGAAAGGGAATGCCCTACAACACATGAGGGGTGGAGCAGATGTCTCAGGTCCCCTATGCTAGCGCAGTTGGGAGTCTCATGTATGCTATGGTTTTTAGCAAGCCGGATTTGTCTCATGCAGTCAATGTTGTTAGCAGATACATGAGTAATCCAGGGAAGAAGCATTGGAATGCAATTAAGTGGATCTTCAGATATTTGAGCAAGACTAAAGATATAGGTGTTATGTTCAGTGGTAAGGGAAGTTCCACAGAGTTAGCGGGTTATGTTGATTCTGATTATGCTGGTGATTTAGATTGAAAGAGGTCTTCTACAGGGTATGTATTTATATTGGCTGGTGGACCTATATCATGGAGGGCGATGCTTCAGTCTACAGTTGCATTGTCCACTACAAAGGCAGAGTACATGGCGGCAGTTGAGGTTGCTAAGGAAGGAGTCTAGTTGGTTGGATTAGTTCATGAGTTGGGGTTGGAGCAAGGAGGTACAGTGTTACATTGTGACAGTCAGAGTGCCATACATCTTGCAAAGAATCAGGTGTTTCATGCAATGATAAAACATATTGATATAAGATTTCACAAGATCAGGGAGCTCGTGTCAGAAGGCAGTATTCACTTGAGAAAAATTCATACAGATCTCAATCCTGCAAATATGCTTACCAAGCCAGTTACTACAGAGAAGTTTGAGTCCTGTATGGACTTGATTAATATTACTCATTGTTAAAGATGAGGGATGCACCAAATAGGTGCGGGTTTATACCTTTGATGAGTTACGGGGATGAAGCTGTCTACAGGTTATCTTTAAAGGAGGCTCGACAGAATTCAAACCAATGTGGAGATTGTTGGTGTACGATGATTGTATTCCGTCACAATTTAATCCAGGGAGTACTAGTGCAGGCGCCTCGATAGGCAGGACGGCGGTCCCGTTAGCCGGTTAGCGGGCCGTGGGGGTTGCAAGGGGACAGGAGGCACCCTGCATATCTGGGGTGTAGGGGGGGCAGCACCGCGCTCAAATTTTTTATTTGAGGGCAGTTTTGTACTTTCCGGATTAGGGTTTTCGCTATATATTTGTAGCGAGGGTTTCTTTCTCTGTAATGCAAGCAATACTGAGAGGTGTGAGGACGAGCGCTGTAACTCTATTCTCCATTGATATTGAAGCAGGATCTCATCTCACCGAGGACGTAGGCAATCTTGCCGAACCTTGTAAACCTGTGTGCATTGGTTGTTCTTGTTTTTCCATTATATTTTGCATAGTTTTAGGGTTGCGTTTCTACAGAAAATAACGTGGCTGAGCATTAGATTGGGCAGCAGTAGTCTCGTTCAATTCTACAATTTGTTGGTCAATGACATCTATCCTTGCAGTCAAGGTTTGGAGGGATTTACACACATCCTCCAATGAAATTTGTTTGCTCTTTCTGCTATAGTTCTGATACCACTTAATGCAGAAGTAGGTTGCAAGTAAACTACCCCAGTAGTGTATTACAAGTCCAATCAAGACAAATAAGACTCACTTAACCTAGCTTGACAGTAATCAGAAGTAAACCCAGGAGAACAAGGGAATAAGACCAACAAATAAGCCCCCAAGGACACAATAGCCTTGCAACAGCAAAACCAGCCCAAAACCCAACCCAATAGGAGAGAGAAGGACTTGGGATAGGGCTGGAGAGAGAGAGAGAGAGAGAGAGAGGTGCGGCTGGGGCTGTGGGGCTCCAATTGAGCTACAAACTTGGTTGATTGTAGGGCCTAGGGAGGGGATAAAAACCCCCAAAGTTGATAGTCTTCCGACGGTTGGTAATGGAGTTATGTACTTTCTTGATTTTCAGACCTAGGTGAAAAAAACTGAGAGAAATCTGCAAGAACTTTGATGGGGCTGCTTGGCAGCAATGAGGAGAGGATCGGGCGATCCTTGTAAGGCTGTGAACATCCTCTGAAAATGGCATACAGATTTGAGGCCAATTGGGGAAGGAAGAGGAGATCAATCTCTCTCCTAGTTCCTCTAGGAATGCTAGTCGATTCTGTCTTGGAAGGGCTGAACAGGTCTGAATCTCTTAATAATGATAAACAGTAACAAGAAGTAATGGCAGCAGTGAAACAAAGATTAAGAACGAAAAGAAACAAACAAGTGTGGGTGGGATTGGCTATCTCGGTCTGGGTATCTCACCCACAGCTATCCCGGCTGTTTACGCAATTGGCTGCAATTATTCATTATTAAAATCTGAGAATTGAGAGTACATAAGTTCCTTTATATAATGAGGCCAGACTAGCAGTCATAACCTAACTAGGAGTTAGACTCCAAGTAGGACTAGACATTATATAATAGGAGTTGGACTCCAAATAGGACTAGACTAGAACCTCAATTGGGGTAGGTAACTAACTAGTCATTCACTAATAGGAAAACCTGCATCGACTAAAACTAATATAACAAAGGAAATAGACTCAAAACAGGACTCTAACTAAATTAATGAGTTAAATCCCGTTTTCCTACTTTCTACCCATATTTTAGGCCCAATAAAGTGGCTATTACAAAGAAAACTCATGAAATCAAAGGCCCAATACATACATAACCCAACCTAATACTTATTTGCAATAAAATAAGCCCATTAAGTGACTTATCTACATCAGGACCTGCTTCTACCTTCGCCGCTGCCTACACCCTTCGCCTGCTTCCTCCTTTGAACCTCCTTTGACCTAATCTAAAAGACAGCAGATTTGAAAGAAGAAGCTTCGCCTGAACCCTCGCCGGTTCAAGTAGGATCTAGTTTGTCAAAGTAAAATATAAACCATCCATCTCACACCCTCCACCAATTGTCTTCCTTGTCTTGATCCTAAAAACCACAACAGGTAGGATAAAAGATAATTGAAAAATTTAAGAACGTAGTTGACTAACAAAGGTAAGATCATAATCTAACATAGCAAGAGAAGGTAAGGAAACACAACCAGATTTAGACACTCAATGGAGGTGCCATCAACAAGTATGCCTCTAGAGGGATGACAAAAAGAGGAAAAATACATGGGACTTACCTAACTTACCAGTCAGGTAAGTGGCACTAGAGTCGATGACCCATGGTGTAGAAGAAGTGGAGGCAAGAAATGTGCTAATACCTGATTGAGAAATTATAGCAATGGGTGTAGATTTAGAAGTCTTAGTTTGCTGAATGCGCTTAAGCAATTGATTTAGTTCATTTCGTAATAGAGAGACAAGCTAAGTACCTTCGGATGTAAAGTAAGATTGGTATTCGAAAATGACACCGTTGTAGAACTCTGACAAAAAAATAATAGTGCTAGTAGACAGCTGCTATGCCCACTTGGTTTACCATGCTTTGCCCAATATGTTTCAACATTATGATTCATCTTTCCACGGTAAGTACACTGACGCATGCCTTGATCTAGTTCTTGTCCTCTGCCTCTACCACTGCCTTAACCTTGCCCCCCTGCCCCGCGAATGTCGACCTCTGTCAGGAAAACCAACACCATGGCCACAACTACCACTATTTGAAATAAAGGATGAATTGTCCTTAAAGCAATAAGGTTTCGATTTATGAGGGAGGCAGACACAATACATTGAATCCGACGAAACGCTTCACTCATAGAGTTATCTTCTTGTCTGCAAGAATTTGGCCTTTGACTAGCTGCATCGGTATCTGACCCAGAAAAAAACTATAGCAACAATAAACTCTGCACACTCAGATTTTAAGACTACAAGGTCAGTAGACAAAGGCTGATAGACATTATGCTCCTCCCACATACCCTTAAGTGCACTATTGTAATTACCCACTGATTTACCTTTCTATTTGAAGGAGAAAAAAATTTCATGGAGATTGTACACTTGAAATATGTTTGGAGCATAGTTGTCAAGGCATTGCACGCCGCCTTGGTGTCCAGGCGGTTTGCCTGGAGCCTAGGCGACTGTCGCCTTGTTACACTGTATGCTGCCTTATACTTTTTGCCCTTAATGCCAAATACCATTTAAGTAAATGTTTTTATATTTTACTTAAGATACTATTCATAAATAAGCAAATACCCCCTATTTGAATCCAATAAAAATAGTTTAAAAATCAAATTCCCAAAGGATAAAAAGTCAACACCCCGGTCCAAGAACAAAAACTGGATTTTTAGTTGTAGGGCGATTTTCAACTTTTGAATGTTACGGTTTTTCTCAATTCTGAAAATTTTATAAATCTTATCATAGTAGAACATTGCTAAAAACCAAAATTTTGTAAAATAATCTTTTGTTTTGATGCCGATAAAATTATTTCCATTCAAGCGATTTAACAGCATTCACAAACTTTAAAATAAGTTTGACCGGGACATAACTTTGTCATAACAACTCAAATTTAAGTAATATTAGACTTGTTGGAAAGCTAGTTTTGTGTTTTACCTCATACAAAAAGTCTCATCTAAAAATAAAATCATTTGGCTAATAAAACTTATTATAGAAGAAGAGCATTTCTCTAAATGTCAATAAGTCATGTTGATTTTTTATGACTTGATGTGAGTGTGACTATGTTGATTTTTATGACTTGATGTTGCTTAATGTTGATTGGTTTTTTATGTCATAAGGTATATATTATAACATACAAAATAACGCTAGAAAATAGGGGAAATAAAAAATAACACATGGGCGATTTGATCGCCATGGCAATGCCATAGCAGGGTGATTCACCACCAAATCAATTAGCCACCCCTCCACCGCCTTGTGTCACCATGACGCCATGACAACTATGGTTTGGAGAGGATTTGAGTAAAAGAATCCATCTTACGCTTGACATTGATATAAACTTTCACTGCTTTTTCCTAAAAAAAAATAATGTATGCAACACTAAGGTTGATAGATGTAATTTGGATATGGAGAGAGTCCACCGGAGGTTTTGAATAGCCCATCGAGTATATAAAAGAATAACCAGCAGCAAAGAAACAAATAAATCACCACAATCACTGATTGATTAGGCAGGCCTTCAGCAAAAAATTCTCTTTAGTGTGCAGAGTAAAAATTCATGATTGAATTAATAAATCTTCTAATGAACTACTTGTTAGTGCAATTGGCGATTGTTTAGGCAGGCCTTTAGTAAGTAACATTCTCCTTGAACATGTCAAAAACCCCTCTTCAAAGTTCTCTGGCCAAGAACCCTCCTCCATCCCCCCTTGAGTGCCGGCCACCATGGTAGGCCTCACTGAGGTGGCGTCGTCGCTGCCATGGTCATCTGCTTCCCCCCCCCCCTCCACCCCTCTCTCCTTCTCAGCTCCCACCCTACTCTCCTCCTCCCCCCAGCAGTAAAATTCCCTGTTCAGCAATGCTCCTTCTCCCTCTTCTGAGGGTCTCCCTTCCCACTTTGTCCCCTGCTCCCCTGCTGGTAACGTCAAAGTTGCTCTATTCTCTCCAGCTGCGCTTGATGCTGAACTTAGCCTTTGATCCAATTGCTTTGTTGACCACTTCGTGGGTTCACCCCCCCCCCCTTCTTTCAACATTGTTAAACTTTCTCTTACTAAACAATGGAGAGTTCAAGGATATTTGGATATCTACCTTTTGGATCACGGATACTTAATATTCAAATGCTCCAAAAACTCTTCGTCTTCCTCTTCCTTCTCTTCTTCCTTCTTTCTCTTTTTTCTTCTTGACCTCCATTGTACAAACTACATACCCCTAAAATTTTTTAGGAGCATTCATAGGAATTAACAAAGAATGAGCAATATCTGAAAAATGACAGTTTTTCCTTTTAACCACACCATTCTGCTGTGGGGTATTGGAGCAACTAGTTTGGTGAATAATATCATGGTGAGAACAGGAGGAAATTTGTCGTCGAATATATTCATGAGCATAAATCAAAAGGTTTTGAGGGTGTTTTAGTCTTTTTAGGGTATTTTGGTCCTTTTAATATTCTAAAACATTCTTTCCTCCACTATAAATAAAAAGGGGCTGGTGTCTAATTGACACAAGCTCAATTCCCCAAATCAACAAGAAGATTTGAAGAGAAAAACAAATTGAGTTTTTATCACAGATGGAAAAATCAGAATGACCTTTCAACAAATACAGCCAAATCAACCAGGAATGGTCATTCATAAATGTAACAAAATATGAAAAACCTAACCGACTTTTGACTCAACACGGACCCTAAACATCAGAATGAGACAAGGAACTATGGTGTTTGCCAAGCTTCACACTCAACATGGGAGACAGATTTGCAACAAGGGACCATCTGTTGAAGCTTGGAGAGTGGCGATTGTCCTGACTGATAATGCCAACACAAAGAGCACCACTAGAAGCAGCAGATGCTGCTGTAGAAGACAAACCACTGTTATCAAGATACAGATCACAAGGCAGCACAGCAGAAAACCATACCAATCAGCCGTCAGCAACAGATCAGCAGTAATTTTTTTGCAGGAAGAAGACACCACCATCACATCAAATCCTTGCTTCCATATTGAATCAACAAGGATTCTGCATCATAAGAGGAGCAAAAATAGTGGCTGCACAGTACAGTGAAGAATCCTAGGGAGAAACTCTCAGAAATGAAAAAAAAAAAATCTTGCAAGCACTGATTAATATTTCCTGATTTCATGTAGCAGAATCAAAGCAGCAGCAGTCAACACCTGCACAGAACAATGGTAGAGAAAGAAGAAAGAAGATGAGAAGAGGAGACCATATAGATAAAACCAAAAACTGGTCAATTAGAATAGATATCTCCCTAATCAACGGAAGATTTTTTTTTTCTTGGATGAATAAATAATTCATTACCAAGTGGAAGAATATACAAAGGAGAAGACCAGGGGGGGTGGTGAGAGGGAGCCAAAAGAACAACGAGCCCAAGGGGAACCATCAAAGGCCGGGGGGGCCCAACCAAAGAAGGGGATACATCAAGTGGGGGGAGAAATGATGGAGGGAGAGAGACCCCAAGAGACAACAATGAGCATGTTCCTTGGGGTATTGCTAACCGATCGGTGATGGAGACAGCCAAGTTTGGAGCTAAATTTAAAAAGATGGCATTCCAAATCTTTTCAAAAGATCGAGAGTTAGAAGTCCATCTACGAAGATTGCTTTCCATCCAAATATAGTTTATGGTGGCAGCGAAGGGAAGCTTTCCTACTGTGTCACATATGGTAGAACCACAAAAAGTCTTGTCAATCCAAATCCATTCTCTAGATAAAGGGAGGATGGTCCTGTGGGATGGTCAAACAGAGATGAGAACCTTCTTCCAAACTGAAGATGAGAAGGGGCAAAAGAAAAAAAAGATGATCGGCATCTCCGGTGCCATTCCAGCACAGGCAGCATGAGAGAGAAACCTGGATGTGTCGGTGGGTAAAGAAAGATTGAGTAAGAAGGCAGTTGAGAGAGCACGCCAAATTCTGAAACTATAGCGAGGGATATGGCCTTTGAACCAGACGGTGTTATGCCAAGGAGCGAGGGGGTTCTTGATATGAATGGATTCCTAAGCAAAGGTAGAAGAAAAAGAGCCTGAAGGTTAGGGCATCCAAAGGACCTTATCTTCCCTTCCACGATGGGCAGGAGGGTGGGGCGGAAGGGAGGACCAGAGACCAGAGGCCAGAGGCAGGGCGGAGAGGAAGGGGAACCAACTATAGTTGTCAAGGCGTCGCCCAAGCGACGACTAGGCGTCCAAGCAGTTTGCCTGGGGCCTAGGCGACAGTTGCCTTGTTGCACTGCATGCCGTCTTGTGTTTTGATACTTATTTATGCCAAATATCATTTAAGTAAATATTTTTTATTCATAAATAAGCAAATACCCTCTATTTGAATCCAATAAAAATAGTTTAAAAATCAAATTCCAAAAGAATAAAAAGTCAACCCCCTAATCCGATAACAAAAACTGGATTTTGGTTATAGGGGCAATTTTCAACTTTTAAATGCTGAAGTTTTTCTTAATTATGAAAATTTTATGAATTCTATCATGTTAAAATATTGCTAAAAACCAAAAGTTCATTAAAATATTTTTTTGTTTTGATATCCATAAAATTATTTTCATTCAGGTGATTTTAACAGCATTCACGCACTTAATAATAAGTTTGACCGGAGCATAACTTTGTCATTACAACTCAGATTTAAGTAATCTTAGACTTGTTGGAAAGTTGGTTTTATATTCTAACTAATACGAAAAGTCTCATGTAAAAATAATATCATTTGATCAGTCAAACTTATTATAGAACAAGAGCATTCTCTAAATTTTGATTTTTTATAACTTAATGTTAATTTTTTATGATTTAATAGGGCTAAATGTTGATTTTTAATGACTTGATGTTGTTTAATCTTTATTTTTTATGATACAAGGTATATATAGCTTACTAAATAATGTTAAAAAATAGGAAAAATAAAAAATAACACTTGGTCACCTTGTACGCCTTAAGGCAGGCTCCTTCTCACCTAAGCGCTTCAACAACCCTCCACCGCCTTGGTTCACCTTGGCACCGTGACAACTATGGAATCAACCATTAGGGGAGAGGATGGAGGAGATCGGAGCAAATTTAGACAACCCAAAGGAATAGATGACGCTAAGGGAGACCAAGTTGAGAAGAATATCAGAGGGGGGCCAGAGGTCTAACCAAAGGGAGGTGGAGGAGCTGTTGCCAATGGCATCAGAGAGACCATGAAGAGCTGAACGCCTGGAGCTGAGAATTGTGCGCCAGATCTAGGAGACATCCAAAGAGGGGGTGACAAACCAAAGGGAGTCATTTTTTAGGGGGGAAGACTAAATCCATGAGACCCAGATGTTGTGGTGGTTGGAGGAAATTTCTAGATGAGCTTTAGGATGCCAACAAAATTGGATAGATCTCAATCCAAGGCCACCTTCAGCCTTAGGGGGCAGACTTTAGACCAGCTGATGGGGTGTAGGAATTTGGAGGATTCAGCAACTTTCCAGTGGAAGGAGCAAAGAAGAGAGTTGATGGCTTTGGATGTGGCAGTGGGAAGGGAGAAGATTCCAGACCAGTAGAGTTATAGGGAGTAGAGGACCGATTTGATGAGGATAAGACAACCAGCGTAAGAAAAGAGCTTACCTTTCCAGAGCTGGAGCTTTTTCTTGATCGAGTCCAGGATGAGAGAGCAATGATGAGTAGAGAGCCTGGAGGATAAGAGGAAGGCCAAGGTATTTCACCAGGAGGGAGCCCAAGGAGAAACCAAAAATGGCAAGGAGCTGGGACCGATGGGCATCAAAGACACCAGAGAGAAAGATGTTGGATTTGAGAAGGTTGATGCAGATACCTGAAAGGGATTCAAAGAGGCGGAGGGAGGACATAATGGAAGAAATGGAACGAGGGCCAACTTTGGAGAAGATCATGAGGTCATCAACGAAAGCAAGGGGAGTGAGCATGAGAGCTCTGCACTTGGGGATGGGGGAGATGAGGTGAAGATCAGTGGAGGATTGAATTGAGCGGGAAAGTTCCTCAAGGGCAAGAGAGAAGAGGAACTGGGAGAGGGCCAGAGGGGGCATCCTTGCCTGATGCCGTAATAGCCCCTCTATATAGAGAAGAGGGATGATTGAACAGCAGCAATTTATTTATTACTTAATGAATTAAAATTACAAAATAGCCCCAGTATATATGAGTAAGTACTCATATAACCCCACTACATAAAGATTAGTACCAAAACTACCGTACCGTTAGAACTTTAACAAAGTCCACTTCAAATCCCACCAGTCCTAGTTTGATATTGTGTCATATTTCGAGCCTGAGGAAACAGAAATATTTCTCCAATTTTGACAGATTTCTATCAAATTTCTTTTGGCATGTTTTATTCCATCTTTTAGCTGTATTGCCAAGTGCCAGATGCTTCAGCCTCTAGGAGATCTCCAGTCCCTGGTGGATATATATATATATATATATATTTACTTTTTTTTTTTTCAGGTGCTAGTTGCTGAGAAGGAGTCCAAGATTGCAGAGGTGGAAGCTGCTTCAACTGGTGAGGCAGTGCGACTTAGAGCTGCTTTGGAGACTGTGAAAGGAGAGCTTGGTCAGCTGAAACTTGAGCATGTACGAGTAGAACCTCTTTGTTTGTGGATCTCCTTTGCATCTTCTCCTTTCTTTATATTAAACCTGACTTTTTTTTTTCATGTTCACGGATTTTGTCTTTTCATTTTCATTCAATAGCTTACCATAATTAGCACATTTCGATTTGTTGTGGATTCTGGCTAATTTTGACGGAAGCTTTGGTTAGCTGACAGTAGGGATATAATTTTTCCATGAGCTCTATATGAATTTTTTCTCCTTTAATATGTCTATTTCCTTCAGGAGAAAGAAAAAGAAAGCTGGGAAGCTGCAAACAAGGCACTCAAAACGAAGCTGGAGATGGCTGAAAGTACCTGTATACGTTCTGAAATTGAAGCTGCCAAAATGAGAAGTATTGTTGAAATCAGTCACATTCCTTTTTAGACTATTTAAATCTGCAAGAGGTACTGAACTTTCCCATTCTAAATGGACAGGTCAACTGGAATTAGAGTTGTCTGTGCAGAACCAGATCCTAAATTCAAAAGATGCTGACCTTGCAGCTGCGAAAGAGGAGGTAAGAAATCATTCTTCATTTTTCAAGGATCCCCTCTCCCCTCTCCCCTCTCCCCTCCCCCCTCCCCCCTCCCCAAAGAAAACTCCCCACTAACAAGCATATCCCATTATTTAGTAAGGTCTAGTCAGTTCCTTGGTTTTGTGCTCTAATCAGTACCTAAGTTTTGTAGCTTCATAAGGTGAGTTAATTGTTAACTAGGTGATAAACAGGTAAATCCTACACAAGCAATATATATATATATATATATATTAGGCAGTAATAAAGGAAAGCTACTCATACTGTCAGGCTTTTCGAAAGCTCTTAATGGAAGGATCATTTGACTTAAAAGTTGTAGGGGATTGGGGGTTCAAAGTTATTTATTTAGCCAAAAATCAGTGACAAATAATCTACCAACCAAGCAGCCTTATTGACTCCAACTGTCAATAAGAGATAGTTCCACGAATGTGTGCTCGTATGCTGGGAAATATCTGATTTCATTGCCCTATAATGGAGAGCACATTTTCTGGAATGGAGATCATGTCCCTGCAACAAGATAATAGAATGAGCAAAATTAAGGTGGGGAAGAGGTTCCACCCCTGGCTTGTTGGTTAGGTCTCCAGCTGTTGATATCAGAAACCAGGGATCGGTTCCCACCTCATGTGTGTGTGTGTGGCAGGGGGTGTGATGTTATGTGATGGGAGGGGCGGGAATCATCGTTTTACTAACAAAATCTATAGTGGGAAAAGTATATTGATGTCTCTTCTGTCAGTACACTGGTTATTTATCAAAATGGAATTTTTGTAGTGTATTTATGAAAATGCTCCCGAGATGCATTCTGTTGCCTGTACATCGGTAACTGCATGATCCTCATACAGATAATATATTCTCATTCTTGACCACTTGCGCTGATCTAGAATCATCCGATGACTGTTCAGTGTAAGTAAGATCAGGAGAAAGTTACCAAGCTTAGATCTCTCCGCCGGAACAGGCTCATTGTTATCTCCTGGGGCCTCCCTACCTCTACCATCTCCCCCCCTTCCCCATTGTTGTCTCCCGTAGTTAGCTTTTTAGGGCCTTAGTCGCCGGCCCCCCCTCCCCGAGGATTTTGCTCCTTTTTGGCCCCCCCTCTTTCCCCCCTTGTATATTCTTCTCCTTGGTAATGAAAAAAAAAATCTAAAAGAAAAAAAAAGATCAGGAGAAAGTTCTTTTGGTTTTCAATCACGACCACAAAAGCACACCTCATTATGTGATTCACCAAACACTATTTTTTCCAAAACTTGAGAGCTCTGTTACGAGTCACACCTATGATGTCTGGACAACACTGATATCGAGAATCTGTTACTAATATTTTGCAGATCTGCCGCCTAGCAAGTGAATTTTCTTCTTACAAAGTCCGGGCTCATTCCCTTCTGCAGAAAAAGGATGCAGACCTAGCTGCAGCAAAGGACTCCGAACTACAAAAATCTCAAGAGGAAGCATTAAAAGTACATGCATTTAATTTCTTCTATATGGTTATCTGATGGGGAACTTTGAAATGATTCTGAAGAAATTTGCTGCTTCTCTGTTTTTTTCTTTAGAAAGCCGAAAAGGAAGTAGCATTGGCAGCTGCAGAAAGGGATGGAGCACTCCAAGAACTTCAGGATGCTTTGGCAAAATATGATAAAGAGCTTGCAGCCAGGTAACACCATAATTGTTTTGCTCAAAATCTCATTGAGAAAACCTCTTTTATATGGCCCCATTTGGGAAGGCTTCCCTATGCTGTCCACCATTTTTTCAGCCACAATGATTGCTGATCTTGATGTCACAAACAATTGGCTATATTAAGCACTCATTGGGTCATTTATAAGTCAATTTTGTGAGTCAAATGTGACGTGACAATATGGCTACAAGTTTTGAGATTCAACTAATGTCTCTGTTTAGAAAGCCTTTCCTAAACAGCTGTGGGTATCTCATTCAAATTTGTTTTGGTTATACTTTGTTCAGTATTTACTCCCCCCCACACCACCCCCACGGCCCCACCTCAAAAAAAAAAAAAAAAAAAACACCTCTTCCTTTATGTGAACCTAAACCATAAGTTTCTTGGAGAAATATGATAACACAGGATGTGTGGAGGTGCTATCAACTTTAAAATGAATATAGCTATGTTTAATAAAAGGAAGGTTGCTGGAGAGGATCATTATTTGTATCTCATCTTCAGAGAGTTTTTCAAATGGTCCTTTTTTGTCCCACATATACTACTGCTTGAAGACATAGCAGTATTTGAGGATTGTTTCACATAGTAACAACAGGCATCTTTACTTCTTGCGTTTTCTAAACCCCCCCCCCCCCCCTTTTTTCTTTCAAATCAGTATGTGCCCTTGTACAGACTTCATCCTACCTAGATAGCTGGTACCAGTTTCTGTTCAATAGCATAATTTGTTGAAAAGATTGCACACTAGATGGTCAAGTATCTTACATAGCTCTGATTCAAAATAATTTCAGAGATGCGGCTCTGAGTGATGCTGAGCAGCGGATTAGGAGCATTGAACAAAAGCTTGATTCTGTTAATACACATTACCATTCACAGAAAGAAGCATGGCAGAGAGACCTTGAGAATTTGGAAGAATCTTGGCGATGTGACTAATCCTTCCTACGTTAAAATTTTTCTTTTTCTTTTTTTTCTTCATTAATTATTACATGATTTTGATCATCATCATGCCATTCATAATTTTCAGTCAGTATCATCATTATATGTTACAGCTACTAAATATGTAATTAGACCAAGATTGTTTATTTTGTAGTGAAATGTCAGGCATTAGAGGCTCAAATTGATTTGGCTGCTCGGCATGATGTACATAATGAATTAGGGGAGCTTAAGCTACAGTATCGGAAATTGAAGGTAGCCTGCACCATTTTCTTTCTTAGTTTAGTTTCCAGATCTTTTAATAGTCTACTTCTTGGGTTGCATTATTACTGAATGACATTCCCAACTTGTAGGAAGAACATGACTCATTTCGTGATATTGCCGATAGAATGATCGAGGATAAGGACAAGGAGATCTCTAGACTCTTTAGTGATAATAAAAATCTTCAACGATCCATAGAATTGAGGCCATCAGTATGTTCTCTTATTATTCATACATATATATTGCTTAATGTGTGCAATTTGGCTGATAATGCAGTAACTTCTCTCAGGTTGATCACAACGGAAACCACAACTCAGGTTAGGAGAGTTTTTGTAATGTTGCAAATTCCAGTTACCTCTTCAGTTATTTTAGGGGATTTATTTATTCTGACATTTTTTTCCCTTCTTGATGGATCACTTTAGCTTTTCAAAAGATGGATACTCAAATTTCAAACACCTCTGCAGCAGAACAGCAGATTCTGGTACATCACCATTTTCTTCGACTAGATTACATAAAATTTGACATCAATATGTAAATTGTAGCTCCAAAAAACTTGTTAACAAATTTAAGTAGGGGGTGCTGATAAGTTTAATGGGAAATTCCAGCCATGTTTGGAGCTTATTAAGTTGGTAAATGCTGGTTATAAACATGCTGGCATATGGACCCGATTTGTCACTCCACCAGTTCACAAATGGGTCACTACTTGTACCTCCTATACCATTACACCAGGTAGTCTGTTGACTATTCACCAGTTCCTGGTCTTCAGACAGTCCATGATGCAGATCAAAGTCTGGAAAGAAGAGGGCTGAGAGAGAAGAAAAAGAAATACTGTTCATGAGTTACTGTTCAGGTGAACAGTTACCACGTGAACAGTAACCAATATGGGTCTCACTGCCAGCTCGTAATGTGAAGACTTGAAGAAGATTCCCTTTTGATTCGTGGGTCCCATGGCCAGCTCGCATGGAGGAGTTAGGCTAAAAGATTTTAGGAAATCTTTGATTGATGTAGTTTCCATTTTCATATTTTCTTCTTTTTTTTTTTCTTTTTTGGTAGAAATTTTCGTATTTTCTTCTAATAGTTAAGAATACATTATCTAGCTAGTTTCAATTCTACTTTTTACTTTTAGAAAGTAGGAATTCTAATTTATTGTGTTTCTATCTTTGTAAAAGGGTGGGATTTGATTTGATTTGATTTGTAATTAGTTTCCAAATAGGATAATATCTAGTTGTAAAGGGACTCATTTCCTTTCCATGCAAGGAAGGACCCAATTTTGTAATCAAATAAAATTTTATAAATAAAGGAAGAAGGCTGATTTATAGTGGACGATTGAATGAAAAAAAAGAAAGTTGTGCTGGAAAACTGTGAGATGCAGTGCTGTGAGAGACAGCTTGGGTGAGATGCCCTAGGGAAGAGTGAGATACTCGACCCAACTTATCCCCTTCCTCCATCCTTTATTTTCTGTTTATATCTTTCTCTCTATTTTATTTTCCGTGCTATCAATCAAGCCCCTTACCTACTGCCGTTGCAAGATCTGAGAAGACAAGTCCAAGATCTGCGACATCTCTTTTGTTCAATCTATCAACCGGCAGCACCTATAATCCTGTTCTGGAATTAATTCCTAGTCATCTAGCTGAGAATTAGTTCTATATTAATTGGTATCAGAGCCTACTGTGGTTAGCATAGACGATCTCTACAAGGAGGTGATGAGATTATCAGACTGTATGACTGCTCTTGGGAAAAAGTTTGACACCAAGTTTGGTCTCTTCTACCTTCCACCTCCAAAAGATGCTACTAAGACCAAAGAAATTTTAAAGGAGGTACAACAAGAAATAAATAGTCCTCCTAAAGAGGTCTATGTTGAGGGATTCAAAGCAAAGACAACAGAGTTGACTTTAGACGACCACCAAGAATTACCCGACGTATACCAGTGAGATGAGAAAGATAAGAATGGTATCAGAGCCATCCCCCTCCCCTCTCTCCGGCTAAGGTCCGTCTCCGGCGGCCGACCCTTCTCGGTTCTAACCTCTCTTAGTCCAACGGATGTTCTAGGCCACGCCCTATTGCAGGTTACTCCGTAGTTTCGGTTCTCTGGTGACAGAAAAAGAACCTTTGAGCGATGGGTTCTCAGGCCAAGGAGTGGCTGTTTTATACCCTGTAACGGCTCAGGTTGATCTGTCTCTGAGACCTTGAACTCCGGGGGTCCTGATCGGCCTCGACTAGGCATCTGTTGATCTAATTGAGTTTAGCCGACGGGAAGTGCTGCTCGGATTTGGACTTTTGCCTCCCTTACTTTTATTCCGGTATGTCTCTCTCCCGCCGATCTACTTCTTCCCGAAGTATTACCTCTTCGTCCTCTTCTTCCCAGTCATCTTCTTTTTCTTCTATAGAATCCCTATATGAATTTGATTATCTCCCCGATGATCAAATTATTCCGTCAACCCCTTTGCCCCTTTTAAACCCTTATACTGTCTTCCCCAATAAGACATCCCCTTCTGCTACCTGGAAAACCCTTCTGGCTCCTCGGAAGAAAACCCCTCCGGTTAAGGAACTTGTTCAGGCTTCCCGATGTGAATTATATCACATCCCTGCCACTGATAAAGAACAACTGTTCACTTTGGAGATCCCAACCTCTCTCATCCCTGATTGGCAAAACCAAGGTTATACCCATCTCCACTTAGGTGCGATTAAGTTTGCCCTCACTTTCCATGGCAGGAAAGGCCTTCCCGTGTTCTCTCGAATAGCTCTTTTAGACAGTCGTTTCCTCCGGTATGAACATGCCGTTTGTTCTACTGTCCAAACCACTTTGAATGCAGGAACCATCTTCCTTACCCTATACCCTAACTTTAACATTCCCTTAGCAGACCCTTTTCTCCCTACTGCGTTAAAATTTCAGATCCAAATCTCTGGTTCTCCCCTTGCCCCTACGGCTTTAGCAGGTACTATCCACTATCAAATGGCCTACCGGTTACAGAACCATGCCTTTGACCTGTCCACAGGTCATTCTGAGGATGCCCTATTCCTCTCAGTGGATTCTGACCATGTTCCAAGCCTTACCTATGTCCCAAGACAAATTCCACGAGACGAACTCCTTCGTCTCCTTCCTTCTTCTTGGGTTACGGCTTATGAACAGCAGGTGGCTACCCAACAACTTGCTCCGGTAGAACCTCTCCAGTCTACAGACCCACAGTTCATCCGTCACCCTTCTGGTGAGGTTGAAATTAAGTTTCCTCCTCCACAACCATTACCATCTCTTTTCCCTACTAAGTTTACGGGCATGATACAAGAAAAGATTCCGGTCAAAATACTTGTGACCAGTGACCGGATTGGAGAAGTAGTAAACTGGGTTGCCTTGAGCATCAAAAGATTTGACCGGAATCTTTTCTTGTATCATGCCCGTAAACTTAGTAGGGAAAAGAGATGGTAATGGTTGTGGAGGAGGAAACTTAATTTCAACCTCACCAGAAGGGTGACGGATGAACTGTGGGTCTGTAGACTGGAGAGGTTCTACCGGAGCAGGTTGTTGGGTAGCCACCTGCTGTTCATAAGCCGTAACCCAAGAAGAAGGAAGGAGACGAAGGAGTTCGTCTCGTGGAATTTGTCTTGGGACATAGGTAAGGCTTGGAACATGGTCAGAATCCACTGAGAGGAATAGGGCATCCTCAGAATGACCTGTGGACAGGTCAAAGGCATGGTTCTGTAACCGGTAGGCCATTTGATAGTGGATAGTACCTGCTAAAGCCGTAGGGGCAAGGGGAGAACCAGAGATTTGGATCTGAAATTTTAACGCAGTAGGGAGAAAAGGGTCTGCTAAGGGAATGTTAAAGTTAGGGTATAGGGTAAGGAAGATGGTTCCTGCATTCAAAGTGGTTTGGACAGTAGAACAAACGGCATGTTCATACCGGAGGAAACGACTGTCTAAAAGAGCTATTCGAGAGAACACGGGAAGGCCTTTCCTGCCATGGAAAGTGAGGGCAAACTTAATCGCACCTAAGTGGAGATGGGTATAACCTTGGTTTTGCCAATCAGGGATGAGAGAGGTTGGGATCTCCAAAGTGAACAGTTGTTCTTTATCAGTGGCAGGGATGTGATATAATTCACATCGGGAAGCCTGAACAAGTTCCTTAACCGGAGGGGTTTTCTTCCGAGGAGCCAGAAGGGTTTTCCAGGTAGCAGAAGGGGATGTCTTCTTGGGGAAGACAGTATAAGGGTTTAAAAGGGGCGAAGGGGTTGACGGAATAATTTGATCATCGGGGAGATAATCAAATTCATATAGGGATTCTATAGAAGAAAAAGAAGATGACCGGGAAGAAGAGGACGAAGAGGTAATACTTCGGGAAGAAGTAGATCGGCGGGAGAGAGACATACCGGAATAAAAGTAAGGGAGGCAAAAGTCCAAATCCGAGCAGCACTTCCCGTCGGCTAAACTCAATTAGATCAACAGATGCCTAGTCGAGGCCGATCAGGACCCCCGGAGTTCAAGGTCTCAGAGACAGATCAACCTGAGCCGTTACAGGGTATAAAACAGCCACTCCTTGGCCTGAGAACCCATCGCTCAAAGGTTCTTTTTCTGTCACCAGAGAACCGAAACTACGGAGTAACCTGCAATAGGGCGTGGCCTAGAACATCCGTTGGACTAAGAGAGGTTAGAACCGAGAAGGGTCGGCCGCCGGAGACGGACCTTAGCCGGAGAGAGGGGAGGGGGATGGCTCTGATACCATTCTTATCTCACTGGTATACGTCAAACGGGCTCTGCCCAAATCTATTAACTGAAGGGCTTTAAATAGCCAAGGGGAGACAAAGGATAAGGGAAGACATGTGGGTCCCAAGCCATGTGTCCTTCACATGGACTTCACATGCTTGTGGGGCCGTATGTCGGGAGTGTCGGCATACATCATTCTTATCTCACTGGTATACGTCAAACGGGCTCTGCCCAAATCTATTAACTGAAGGGCTTTAAATAGCCAAGGAGAGACAAAGGATAAGGGAAGACATGTGGGTCCCAAGCCATGTGTCCTTCACATGGACTTCACATGCTTGTGGGGCCGTATGTCGGGAGTGTCGGCATACATACATTCATACATACAAATGTATACGTACTCACTACATACAAATACGCACTCCATACTCATACATACATACAGACAGACATACTCACTACATACTCATACATACATACTCATACTCATACTTAATACAAACTCAATACTTATACTTAATACAAACTCAATACTTATACTTAATACAAACTCAATCTGTATCTGGATCTGACGAGCTGCTGTATGGGTAGAAGGCTGCCTTGTCTATGAGCCAGTCGTCATAGGCGTCCATAAGAGGAATGAGACGAGGACAAGGAAGTCGACCGTTCTGGTGAAGTTGCACCAGATTTTGAAGAGGAGGGGATCAAAATATTCCAGACGAAATTTCTGAGGATACAATGTTCAATGACAAATCAGATTTTAAATTTGATCACATCAAGTTCATTATGCCACTAGAATTTTTCGAAAAGCAAGAGCCACAACTCCAAGACTTTGTTCTAAAAACCCGTGAGCTGCCAGAGTATTGTTTTGGGCTGAAGCTGGATGTGCACCACGCCAAGATTGTCCTTAAACTATACAAAACTTGAGGTCAAGTTTTTTTTAAGATGGGTCGAGTTGATGCAGATCAAATTCTAGAAAGAAGAGGCTGAGAATCGACTTCAGAAAAAAAAAATACTATTCATGAGTTACTATTCACGTGGGTACTGAACTGTAACTAATATGGGTCCCACTGCCAGCTCGTAATGTGGAGAAGACTTGAAGAAGATTCCTATGGCCAGCTTGCATGGAGGAGTTAGGTTAAAAGATTTTAGGAAATCTTTGATTGATGTAGTTTCCATTTTCATATTTTCTTCTAATAGTTAGGAATATATTATCTAACTAGTTTCTAATTCTAGTTTTTACTTTTAGAAAGTAGGAATTCTAATTTACTGGGTTTCTATCTTTGTAAAATGGTGGGATTTGATTTGATTTGATTTGTAATTAGTTTCCAAATAGGATTATATCTAGTTGTAAAATGTGCTTTCAACCATCTAACTGTCGGTCTTCACTCACTGGATCAGTCCATTAGTAAGAATAAGCTTCCATCATTCAGCAGTGGAATAGTTCTATGGTATTAATCATCCAACCATTGATTGGAATGTCTACCATGATAAACCGTGATTTGAGCCTATCTATAGCTATAACAATGTGATTCTATAAGCTAAGCATATGAGAAGATTTAACAAAAAACCTAACCGTCAGTCTGAGCTCCTCTCAGATTGACTTCATGAGGAGATCCCTATGGTCTGGTTTACCTTCCCTCTTTCCTTGCAACCTTGGATCGATATGGTTCATTCCTAGGCTATGCTTTTTCAACAGTTGACAGAAGAGGGGGACGGACAAGGATGATCAGACTGCTTGGTTGGGTTCATCAAAGGTATGGGCATAGAGAATCCTACTATGGAGAGGGAAGTTATTCTCATCTCAATCCATAGAGACAAAGCATCATCGTATAGGGAAAGAGTATGAACAAATTGCTTTTAGAGATGAATCACATTCCTCTGTCGAATACTATAATATATGTGAGTCGTCTATCTTCACAGTTGGCACTCCTTAAGGGCATTGCTTTCTCCATTGAATCAGTCTAATGTGGAAATGTCAAGATGTGAAATTCATTCATCAATCTTATGTTCTTCTATGTAGCATACGGTGTCTTGTGCCAAGTGAAAGGAAAGCTGAGCTTGCTCCAAACCATGAGATCCAAGAGAGTCTTCTGCTCGTCATCATCATTCCACTCCCTTCTTGGTCTACTTTGGTTACAACTTGATCTAATGTGCGATCACACCAAGTGCGAGATTGGATCGAGAAAGCAAGCAGGAAGGTCAGCCCTTGATTGTTAGTTAGATACCGACTAAATATCATAGTTAATAGCTTCTTGATTGCATCCGTGCTATGAAAGTTTGAGATTGATGGTGGTGGGTTATGGAGAATTCCATCTAGTTTGATGGCTCTTGTGCATTAATGAATGGATCGAGGAATTGCGTGTTTAATGGTGCCATCTGCGACGACAGTGAAATATGATTGGTTGGTAAAGGAAGAAAGAGCTAGGATGGTGTCTACTCTCTCATAAGTGAGTACTAGGGTCCGAATCCTTAGCTGTTATCAATGGTGTGATTGGATGTCCTGGTATCAAGCTCACCAAGGCACCACACCACGTACTGACGAAGCTATCCCATTGTGTGTGGAACCTTGCTAACGAGAACCCTGTGAGACGGCTAGAGACCAAGAGAGACTCACTATTTACAACCCAGGCATTGTTGTGCGGGTTTGTGGGTCGCAACCCTAGTCGTAAGAGATCATTTCGCATTAGCAAGGAGAAGGATTCAATCGGAGAAGCTTTAGGACTGGGGGAGAACCAGTCGAGCGGGAAGGATCAGGCGTAGAAAGATAGATAAATCTAGTGAGTGAAAGAATATAATTAACATAATAGAAGAGGATAACAGAGACTGAAAGCAAGCAGGGATTCCATCATCGATAGCTTGATCCCTTCCTTCTCTTTGTCAACTAAAAGTATGGGAGGCTGACCCAATTTTGTTAAGCAAATAAAAGTTTATAAATAAAGGAAGAAGGCTGATCTATAGCGGATGATTGAATGAAATAAAAAGAAAGCTTTGTGCTAGAAAACTGTGAGATGCAGTGTTGTGCGAGACAACTTGGGTGAGATGCCCTAGGGAAGAGTGAGATACTCGACCCAACCTATCCCCTTCCCCTCTCCTTCTCTATTTTCTGTTTATCTTTCTCTCTATTTTATTTTCCCTGCCATCAATCAAGCCCCTTACCTGCTGCCATTGCAAGATCTCAGAAGACACGTCCAAGATCTGCACCTATGATCCTGTTCTGGAATTAATTCCTAGTCATCTAGTTGGGAATTAGTTCTACATTAGTCCAGGGTTAGAACCAGCCAATTGACCTTTTGCTGGTTGATAATCCAGTGACCGGATATCAGCTCTAAAATGATCCACCAAATAATGAGTACCTCATACATATCCTTGCTGATACTTTGTTGGTCCTAGAGTCCTTTCTTCCCCCAATACCCACAATATCTTTGGTTCTTTCATCCCCAGATACAAACTATTTGTAATTGTTACCTTCATCAAAAACACAACATAGTGAACGCATATATACACATCATAAATGCTGATTCATGTCCGTAAGGCTTAGTTAACTTTCCAAGGGGATGCAAATGGTTTTGGTTCTTATTTTTAATTTTAGATTTTCCAAGTGTTTGATTTTCAGTATATTGATCCAAAAGTTAGTAAAAAGCCAACGAATCTTATGTTCAAATGATGCAATCATGCAAGTTGAACTCTTCAGCTGTAGCTAAAAGAAAAGCAATATCGGGAACTTCTGAAGTAATGATTTGCAATTTTTGGTTCACCTAGAAATGAAATGTTATTTTTATGCACCTAGTAATGTAGTAATATTTGAAAGAATCAAAATAGTAACCAGTTGACAAGGATTTATACTCAAAGGATGGTCCAGATGCAAATAATGAAGATTAGGAGTGAAATAAGGCAGCAACTATGGAGGAAAAACAAAACAATAACTGTGAGGGGAAAAATAGTAATTTTAGCCCAAAATTGGGTTTAGAAATTAGGATAATAAAATGCAAACAATCTCTGATTTCAATAGTTAATGTGAATCAACAAACGAAAGAAAAACAGTAACTATTTGAACACAAAACACTAACTTTTTCCAGATCTTGAGAAGGGAAAGGGCAGAATTGGTATTTTACAAATATCTCAAGATCAAGCCATCAGAAAGGGCCCAAATTTGAATTGATCTCCAAATTGGGATTCTTGAATGCCTGGTCATAATTTGAGTTCGATCGAATGGTTGAATTGCTTAATCAAAAGAAAAACGTGTGACATCCAATCTTCTAGAACACTTGAAGATGGATGAAGAATATGATGAAAGAATAAAATAAAAAAAGAAGAAAGATTGAGATGGGATAGATGTGGGTGGAATGGTGGGATGGCTATCTCAGCCCGGACCTCTCACTCACAGTTATCTCAGCTATTGAAGAATTATTTCTCAGAATTTTGGGAGCATAAAGCTGCAATTTCATTAATAAATTAGTGTTCAATGTTGTAGCTTCTTACAAACGTATATAGAAGACTCAAAACTGACTCGAACACTAAAAAAGAAAAATGCCTAACCCAATCCTTAACTAATTGGGAAATCTAAACTGACTAGAAAACTAAAATGACAAAATAAATCGACTTAAAATAGGAATTTAATTAAACTAATGAATTAGATCTCATTTTTCTACGATCTACCAATATTTTGACCCAGATCTGATCCAAGTCAGCCCACGATTTGGGCTGCTGATGGGGATTTTTAGTAGCTTAATAGTTTCTTATTTAGTTTCTATTTTGAATTCCAAAGTTAGTTTCTAATTTCAAGTCATTGTTTGTTTCTAATTTCTATTCAAGGCTAGTTCTATTTTCATTAGATTCCAATTTCCAATTTTTAGTAACTTCTTGTAATCAATTTTTAGTAACTCTGACTTGCTATTATTTGTAAACCCTCCCATCATTATAAATAAAGAAGAGGGCTCTTTTATGAGCCACAATTTTGACAATTAAAAAAAAGTTCTCAAGCTGCTGCCGCTGGGTTGTTCCATGGCTGTACCTTTGTGTCTGATCAAGGATTAGGGATTGGTGTGTAATCCAATCGACACTCTACGGCGAGAAGTCCGAGTGGGTCTTTTATTATCTGGCTTTCTTATTGAATCTCTTCTCCAGCAGTTCAGGTAAGTGATCTAACTTCTCTGCAGATTTCTGGGTTAAACTTCTCTGTTTTCCTTCCTATCGGCCTAGCTGTTTTTCGGAGAACCAGCCTTCCGATGGCCTCCATATTCTGATCGAAGGATAATCCTATCCAGAGGGAGGATCGATCCAATTTTGGGGTCAATCAGACCACTGGATCTGCTGAAGTGAACTGTTAAGCAGTTCTGGCCGATTGTAAAATCTGCCCAGGTTTAGATTCTGTTTTTTGTTCTGTGTTACTGTGACATTCTGGACTATTAGCATCTGTGATCTGAACCTACTGAAGGTGTTATATTGTTATTAAAATTTCTGGTTTAATCCTAAGACTGCTGCTGATTTATTTCGCTTCTGGTTACTGTTCATTGAGATCATTTATCAATTCTAGTTTGTGGTCAAAGTCTGATTTTCTGCTATAAGTTTGCTACTGGTTTTGGTTGTTCTCTGGTTCTAAAAGTTCCTGCAGATTTGGGTCTAGTTGGGTGTCCAATCTAGTCCTACATTACATTTAAGTGGCACATTACAAAGAAAACCCATGAGATTAAAGGCCCAACAACGGAACCTAACACAAGGCTTATTTCCAATAACATAAGCCCATTATGTGACTTATCTGCATGACCCAAAAAACCTTTTCCTGCATTTGTAGACACTTTTTATGTATGTTCAAATAACTAGCTTAGTAATAGTATCTTTGAGCTGAGAAACTATCCATAGTGCTTGAAATTCTAAAATATTTTAAAATTGCAGCTTCTGGCACGACAACAGGCTCAGAGAGAAGAAGAATTAGCACAGTCACAAAGGCACATCTTAGCACTTCAGGTGACTCCTTTCCACATAGAAGTAGGTGTTTCCTTCTGTGCATTTTCTGATAGCAAATTTAATTCAGGAGGAAATTGAGGAGCTTGAACGTGAAAATCGCCTGCACGGTCAACAGGTACCACGAATCATCCCTATTTCTTATGCATGCACCTATATATAATGTATTTCATGTATTCTATCTATTTTGTATGGATATTTCAAAATGGGTGCTGTATCATGTCTGATACTTTTAACACAATTGACCTCTTCAAACCATCGCCAGGGCCCTGAAAAGATGGATTGGCACAGAGACCTGTTTGGTTTTCAATTCTAAAAGTTTCCATTTGAACACTTAGGGACAAGTTGTGTGGAGTTGTTTGTTCCATGAGCATTAGAGCCCATTCAACCTGTGACCTGGTATCTAAAACTGGTCTACAAATAATTCAGGTTATTGCTGACAGGGAGGTGGTGGTGCAGTTTGGGGGGGGGGGGGAGAGAGGGTTACAGGATGTCTATTCATTAGTAAACACAAATATAGAGGCTCTTAGATTTTCCAAGTCGAAGGTTTTCTTGAAGTTTCATAAAAGATAAAGAAATTGTTTACTGTCCTGTTGTGGTTGTGGTTGTGGTCGTGGTCAAGTTTATGGTCATGTTTCAGTCAGTATATGTTCAAAGAATGGATGCATTCTTTTTGTAATTTTTGTGCTGTTTATTAGTGCAAATTTGTGCATTCCCGTCTCAATTCTCACATATTTTGCCTTTGTTCTTGCTGTTTAATTTCAGACTTTTGGAAATCTTGATGCAGGAAGCCATGTTGAAGGCTGAGCTGAGGAATATGGAAAGAATGCAAAAGAGAGAAGGGGTGGATATGACATATTTGAAAAATGTTATTTTGAAACTTCTTGAAACAGGTATGCTTGAAAAGTTGCAACTATTGCTATATGCCTATATCCCCTTTCCTTTACCAATTTGGTGCTAAAGGAAACATTATTAAAAGAAATTTGATTCCATCATGGCAACCAAGGAATATCTCTCACTGAAATAAATTCTATCAACAGGTGAAGTGGAAGCCTTGCTACCTGTGATAGGAATGCTACTTCAGTTTAGCCCTGAAGAGGTGAAGTAGACACTTCTCTTTAGTTTTGTTAACATGGTTGTTAAATGTATTAAAGGCAAGTTTTTGGCATCGCATGCCCTTTCGGCATCAATGATTAAACCATGCCATGTCAAGGCTCATATCCAAGCAATTCAGCCACAGATGTTTCAAAACTGGTGTAAAAAGGGCATGCTCTGTGCCCGAGGGTCCCACCATTGCAGGATCTGGTGGGGGTCATAATGTACGCAGCCTTACCCCTACTTTGCAGAGAGGCTATTTCCTGACTTGAATCTGCAACCTAGGAGCAACATTACTGGTGTGCCGAGGTCCACCCTCTATGTTTAAAGACTGGTGTGACCCAGATAAATCTAAAAGAAGCATCTCATTTGTATGGTTAAAATTTGAATTTTGGTATAGCATAATTAGTAATGAAGGAAGACAGCTTATGGATTCGGTACTCTACTTTCAAATGATATCACCTAGTTTCCCATCACATCAATGCAAGCTTTCTAGTCAGTGGACCTGATCGCGGACAGCTAGTTTCATCTGTTTGATACAGCACATTTCTGCTTCCTATTGACTAGATGGCTGATGATGGCGACTTCTTTTAGTTATAATGAAGAATGCAGTCCACTAGATGGTTTTCTCCTGCCAACCTTTTTTTTTTTTTTTCGTAACCCAATTGAATAGGCAACCCATGATTGATCCTATAGATGGGTTTTCCATGAGGCATTGCATTGATAGTACTGGCTCTTGGCTCATCTTTCCTTCCTACTTATGCATGTAATTGCTACTGCAGATCCAGAAGTGCCAACAGGCATCCCGCTCCTCAACTGATGTTCCACCAAGCCCTGCAAGTGATGCTTCAGCTTCTGGTCTCTCCCTTTTCTCAAGATTCTCATTGTCATAACCTTTTTGGTGGAAAATTCTTTTCTTGGAGTTGACTACGACCTAATGCCATTCAAGATGCCAGGATATTATTATTTACATGATGCAGCTGTGTTTTGAGCTGCAACTTATCTGGAGAAGAACCTGACTGTTGCATTCAAATTCCATTGAGAAGGATGATGTATTTTTTGTAACATTAAGCCATATGTAACACAGACTAAATATTGTAAAGAACCATTAAAGTGAATTAGATATTGTATTTCAGGCGGACGAGATGGGAAGTCAGTAAACATGAAAATCCATATTCTTTTCCTCCTTCCACCCTCCTTTTGTCACCATTTTAGTATACTCTTTGTCTAACATGATTACAATTTTTTTTCTTTTTTCTTCTTTTTTTCTTTTTTTTTTTTTTTGGGGGGGGGGTGGGGGCGGGGTGGATGGGGTGTTGGAGAGGGGCATGTTTCAGCCATAAAGGAATGTATATGTGTTTGGTTAGGGCATGTATTTGATGTATGCTAAGAGGTTAGATGTTATTACCCAGATTAATAGTAACAAAAGCTTGTAATTTTCTATGGTGAATTTTTTTTATAGGTAGGTCCCAAGGAGAGTTGGATTCATGACCTCCTCCTAATTGTGAAGCATGGTCTTGGCAATTAAGATACCCCTTGGGATTTTTATAGAATAATTTTGTAATGTCCCTAGCCCCATTAACCTTGGCACAATCTTGTCCTCTTTGGCTCATGGGTTTCATGACTTTAAAACAGATTGTGCCATGTTAAGGAGGTTAGAGGTTATCAACTAATCCAACAACCTCCTCTTAGATGATGTGAGACTAAAATTTGCACACTTTCAGTGATCTCCCAAACATCCTTGGCACTTGTTGTATTCTTAGTGGGGGTATTTCACTGGTCTCTCAAACGGGTTTGATATACCTTTCGTATTCTTGGGTGTCACATTCTCCACCATTTGGGCACAACATTCCTGTTGTGGCTCCATATGCTGTCAAGTCTGCTCTTATACCATTTGTAACGCCTCGACTTCATTAATCGGAGCACAATAATTTCCTTTTTGGTCAATAGGCCTCAAGATTTAAAAATGTGTTGTGCAATGTTAAGGATGCTAGATATTATTAATTAGTCCAACAACTTTCCCCTAGGCGATATAGGACTAAAGTTTGCACTCTTACTGATCTTTCAAACACTTCTGGTACTTGTCATATTCTTCATGGGGACACTTAAGGGATCTCCCAAGTGGATTCGGTACTCTTATCGCATTGTTTTGGTGCACTGAACCTACCTGAGAGATCAGTGAGGTGTCCTCACTAAGTATATGTCAAGTACTAGGGGGTGTTTGGGAGATCAGTGAGAGTGTACAAACATTAGTCTCACATAATCTCCTTAACATGACACAACGTATTATAAAGCCTTGTGGCTCATGAACCAAAGAGGACAAGGATATTATTATTTATATGATGCAGTTGTGTTTCGAGCCACAACTTATCTGGATAAGAACCTGACTGTTGCATTCAAATTCCATTAAGAAGGATGATGCATATTTTGTAACATTAAGCCATATGTAACACAGACTAAATATTGTAAAGAACCATTAAAGTGAATCAGATATTGTATTTCAGGCGGAGAAGATGGGAAGACAGTAAACATGAAAATCCATATTCTTTTCCTCCCTCCACCCTCCTTTTGCGCCCACTTTAGTATACTCTTTTTCTAACATGATTGCAATTTTTTTTTTCTTTTTTCTTCTTTTTTTTTGGAGGGGTGTGGTGGGTGTGGGTGGGGTGTTGGAGAGGGGCATGTTTAAGCCATGAAGGAATGTATATGTGTTTTGTTAGGGCATGTATTTGATGTATGCTAAGAGGTTAGATGTTATTACCCAAATTAACAGTAACAAAAGCTTGTAATTTTCTATGGTGATTTTTTTTATATAGATAGGTCCCAGGGAGAGTTGGATTCATGACCTCCTCCTAACTGTGAGGCATGGTCTTGGCAACTGAGATACCCCTTGGGATTTTTATAGAATAATTTTGTAATGTCCCCGGCCCCATTAACCTTGGCACAATCTTGTCCTCTTTAGCTCATGGGTTTCATGACTTTAAAACACATTGTGCCATGTTAAGGAGGTTAGAAGTTATCAACTAGCCCAACAACCTCCTCTTAGAAGATCTGAGACTAAAATTTGCACACTCTCAATGATCTCCCAAACATCCTTGGCACTTGTTGTATTCTTAGTGGGGGTATTTCACTGATCTCTCAAATGGGTTTGATATACTTTTCATATTCTTGGGTGTCATATTCTCCACCATTTAGGCACAACGTTCCTGTTGTGGCTCCATATGCTGTCAAGTCTGCTCTAATACCACTTGTAATGCCTCGACTTCATTAATCGGGGCACAATAATTTCCTCTTTGGTCAATAGGCCTCAAGAATTAAAAATGTGTTGTGTAATGTTAAGGATGCTAGATATTATTAATTAGCCTAACAACTTTCCCCTAGGTGATGTAGGACTAAAGTTTGCACTCTTATTGATCTTTCAAACACTTCTGGTACTTGTCATATTCTTCATAGGGAAGGGATCTCCCAAGTGGATTCGGTACTCTTATCATATTCTTAGGTGCACTGAACCTACCTGAGAGATCAGTGAGGTGTCCTCACTAAGTATATGTCAAGTACTAGGGGGTGTTTGGGAGATCAGTGAGAGTGTACAAACATTAGTCTCACATAACCTCCTTAACATGACACAACGTATTATAAATCCGTATGGCTCATGGACCAAAGTGGAAGTGCAAAGATCAATTAGGTCGAGACATTACAAGTGGTATCAAAGTGGGACCCTGACTGCGTGTGGGGCCACAGCGGGGTCAGTGTGTCCAAAAGAGGGAGAATACAACTAGTGTACTAAATTCTTCTAGGAGATTGGTGAGGTGTCTCCACCAAGAATACGACAAGTACCAGGGGTTTTTGGGAGATCATTGATAGTGAGCAAACTTTAATCTCACATCACCTAGGGGGAGGTTGTTGGGCAAATTGATAACCTTTAGCCTCCTTAGCACACCGCGTTTTTAAGCCTTAAGGCTCATGAGTCAAAGATGAGAATATTGTGCCAAGGTTAATGGGGATTGAGCTTTACAGATTTGGGCACACCTCTCTACCTTTATTATAACATTACGAGGTGTGCCCCTTTATCAAATCTACGGAGACTCCTAATCAGTGTCCTTTTGGCTTTTAAAGGCATGTTTCCGATACGTCGCCTGTAAGAACCTTTTTCACAGGCTGATTGGCAGTTATGTTTGTTTGTGCACATGTTCATCTTCTTTTTTTATATATAGAAAATAAAAAATCTTTAAAAGTTTGATATTTCCAATAGAGGAGTGAGTGTTAGTTTTGTTCATCAAGGTAGAAAAAGCTAGTTTTTTAACTAATAATACAAGTTCATGGTCTAATCCTCCATGTCCTCCTCCTCCTTGATGGCTTCTGCTACTGGAACTTCCTCTGACTCCCTTGAACCTCCCTTCCTCACCCCTCTACCCTCCGAGTTGCCGTGGGCATCTCCTCCCCTATGATGCCTGCCTCTCTCTCTCTCTCTCTCTCTCTCTCTCTCTCTCTCTCTCTCTCTCTCCACTTTCCTCTCCCCCTCCTCCCTCCTCTCAACCTAATAACTGGTCCTCCATTGCTTGACCTTCTCCCACCCCTCCAGAATCGGTCTCCCGCTGGTGTTTGTTCCTCCTACATTAATCAATGATAAAAAGGTTGGGTTTGTCCCTCAGGTCTTCTCAAACCAGATATCTCTAATTGGAAGCTATGCATCGTTGGTCACTTCATGGGTAGCAGGCCTCCATTTGGCATCATCCAAGCTTCTCTCTCATAACAATGGAGGCTCCTTGGTAAAATGCAATATTTCATACTCAATAATGGAATTTTTTTATCTTTAATTTCTCCCACGAAGCTAATATGATCGGAGCCCTGGAAAATGGCCCCTAATGTGTTGGCAACAAGGCGGTCTTACTTAGAAAATGTGACCCCTTCCTCTAATCTCAGCAAAGTAAACTTCAAGTTCGTCCCCATTTGGATCACCCTCCCCAACTTACCTTTGCACTACTGGGGTGAAAAGGGACTTAGCATTGTTAGGTCTGTCATCGGGAAGCCTCTCTTCTCTGACCACCAACCAAGATAATGGTCAGACTTGGTTTCGCTCGAATCTGTGTTGATATTCCTACCGATGAGCCGCCCCATCTAACCTCACTATTGTTGAAGAAAATGGTTACTCGTTTGTCCAACCAATTCACCACGACTGGTTGCCGCCCCACTGTACCACTTATAAATCCTTTGGACACCATTCAAGGGTTTATGCTCCTGCCTTGACCAACTCTCTGGCTCCCCCTATGGAGAAAGCCCCTTTGGAAGACACCGTCCCTGCTATTGTTGGTCGTTAAAAAGAAAAAAAAAATAAACAAGCTCTGTCGTCAACGCAGTCATAGCTATATGGCCCTCCTGGCGCCCTTGACGCTGAGAAGACTCTGACAACCGATAGACAATCACTGCTTGATCCATTGGTCCTTCTTCCATAGACCTTTGGTCCGAACAAGTTCTCAACTCATTACTCACTGGATGCCTCATCCTTTGACAACGAGAACGACTCTGACATTGAAGATGCCTACACATCTCTATCTGGTTCTATGTGATACCCTACTTTCTAAATCGAACTAATTTCCCGATTGGTTGGGTTTGGTCTTGCAGGACCTGAACCCGAGCGAGCAATGACGGGTACTTTATGGAGCATGGTGGCAAGGGTGACTCTGAACTCGGGTTGGCCAAATGAATTGGAGTCAGTGCCTAGTGAAGTCCGCATACCCAAGCCATGCACTTGCATGTATCACGAGGCCATGTATGCATAATAAATGTACGTAGTCGTATTTTATGTCAAGTACTCATATTAGTCTATTACCGGGAGTGAAATACTTATAGGGCTCGAGCCCCATCAAATGTCCCAATGTTTGGGCTAAGTTTTGGCCGACTGGTAGGTGGTCATAGGTGGGTCAGACCCACCAGTGTGACCTACCACTCTGGTCATTAGATATTTTACCCCACTATAAATAGAATTTATCACCTCTCTTTCACCTCATTTATTGTTTTACACGGTAGTTGAGAAAAGTAAAGAGGAGAGCGAAAAAAAAGAAAGAGGAGAGAGGAAGAAGAAGAAAATGGGGAAGGAGATGATCATTGTGCATCACCGGGGTCAGGTCTCTTGAATCCAACATCGGATTAACGATCCTCATCTCGAGATCTACAATTTGAGGTGAGTAAAGTCCATATTCCTTAAACCCTTATGAAACCCTTCGATTTGGGTAGAAACCCTTTGGATCTTGCTATGATCTCTTGAAAATGTGAATCAAATGTTTAATAAAGGTTCTATATTTTGTTTATGAAGGATTTAGAAGAAGACTTTCAAGATTTGTGAAGCATTTGTTGATCTCTTGAGCTAAAGAGAAGATTTGGGTTTCTTAAGGTGTTTTTTAGCAAAGAGGTAAGATCCACGCTTGAGACTTTGGATCCACCTTAAATCTATGTTGGAATCATGATTTGGAGCTTTAGATTTATGAAAAATGTGGTCGAATCGACCCATGTTGGTTTCCCCAAGGCGAGATAAAGAATGGAAGAGAGTAACAAAACCACGGTTGCAAGTGGTGGGTGCTTGGAAATGGACGGGACCCACCAGTCTAGCACCCGCCTGTCCTGGGTGGGCGACTGGCTCTACCGGCAAGCAAGACTGGTGGGCTACCTAGCTCGTTGCTCTTGGCCCTCCGGTCCAAACAGAGCTGTTGGTCCGACAAGCGAGCAAGGACTGGTGGGTGCCTTACCCGCCGATCGACCCACCAATCTGACTTCTTGATTTTTGATTGGGCCTAAATTTGTTGGGCAACCTTCTCTAGTGATTTTAAGCATGTTACGATCATCACACCTAGTTAGTTATGACCCAAAAGTGGTGATATACTAAATCCAACTCTTTTCATGATAGGTTGTATTAGAGACTCGCGTCATTGCACGATGGATCTTTCTCGTACTAAGGTTGATCTTTGTACATGATTAGGTAAATGGGAAGAGGACATTGCATCATGTCATTCTGATTGTAGACTAGCCATGTCATCATATTATTATTGTGTAGATTAGTCATCCATGAGTGCCATTCATGCATTGACGTGTGGATGATGAAATTCATTTATGATTTGACATGCTGATATCTTTTATTGTTAAATTCTTAATATTTCTTATGATATGAGATGGATGACTCTAAACTATTGAATATGATGCTTTGCTAGACTAGATGCCGTAGTCGGCTTGGACACGAATGCATTGGTGGCCCGTGGTTTGGGACGCAGTGGCACTATATAGTCATACTATCTCATATAGGAGCATGCGATTACAAATGACATATCCCTGTGCTATGACCCTTCCCCACAGCGGTTTAGATGTTGGGTATATCATTGGGGGAAGCCCAAGGTTGTGTACCAACGGTGGCAATTAGAAGTACGCCTGGATGATCATTAGGACTGTTGGCAACTTTGGTGATATAATAAGAGGGACAATCGTACTGCTTTTAAATTAATGCAGGGCAAGGCCCATTTTACTTTTTGGTACTCACGGCTGGCCTTCTCCAGCAACCCTATGGGCGTAATCGCAGGATAGGGTTCACAGCTCATACCCGAAGCATAGCACATAACCTATGACTTAGAATTGTTGTCTAGGTGGACTAAGATAATAAAATGAACTGCACGCATATAGGTTCATTTGTATTGCACATACATGTTTGGTATTTCTTTTCACTTACTGGGCTAGTGAGCTCATCCCACGTGTGCACACTATTTTTAGTTGATCTTGCAGGTTATCCGACCAAAGAGTTAGAGCCAGGACCCACTGTGGAGTTTTCAGTCGAGGACTGGTGGATCCCAACACTGATACTAACACCAGATTCTTTTTGGTTATTCTTGAAATGTTACCCCTTTTGTGTTTTGGGTATTTAAATTGTAATTCTAGTGTATATATTATACCTACGGGCCCATATGTATACGTATTATGTATTATAATTTGGATATCAAGAGTATTGGGGTATTTACAAGTACGTATATGTAAGACTTCCATTGAATTGCAGGATTTGTTTAACTTAGTGTGCATGTATGCTGTGCTTTGGTTACTGTATCAGATGATCCTGGCAAGTTTTGGGTTAACAAGTGTTAACTCGATCATCGGTCTGGTTCTGTATGGGACGAGGTGTGACAATCGATGGTATCAGAGCGTGATGCTCTACCCACACACAGAATACAAGTTAGATCTCATAGAGTCATACAATAGGACCCCGGGGTTGGATAAACATAAAAGCTTTAAGGGACTAAAGTCTGTAATAGGGTTAAAAGTTTAGATATTTGCATTTCATCTTATGTGCTGTCGAAATTTTCAATAAATTTAATTAATTGGGTGATTCCATAAGCCAACAAAATTCATAAAGAATAAAAATTTCGACAACATAACGGTGCTATAATGAAATTTCAAAATTTTTACAAGATAGTCACCTGATAAACAACATACATGAAGATAATTACAAAAAAGGGGGGTGACACACACTGTTACCACCAAACCACAACAGAATAAATTAAACAAGTAAAACTTATCCAAAAGTCATAAACATCCACATGAATACCACCAAGTTCCAAACAATAAAAGTGTATCAAGAATATACATCCACAAGATATCAAAATCATCATAAAGGAAGATAGAAAGGAAGGAAAGTAGAGAAAGAAGCTGCCACTGTCAATCGTCGTCATCTTCCATGATGAAGGTCTCCCCACCTGTAGGCGGGAGGTGCACTTGAAGTGATGATCATAAACATCAAACCTGTCATTCGTTAAGGAGACTTCTTTCTTCACACGGAGGAAGTTGGAAGCAACTCTATTAGAAGCCCTATCCAAGTCTTTGATAAAGTACTTGAAACTAGACTCTAATCTCCCCAGTCAGTGCTATACCTCTAGACCTTGGGCGACCCTCTCCTTTGCACGCTTGGACAACCTATCTTGCCCCTCTTTTAGGGCACCAATGCTATCCGTCAATTTTTGAAAGTCAAAAGCCCCACCTGAAGGTGGTGGAGCAGTAAAATGTGGATCTGCAGCCCTAGTCTCTAGAGGCTCCTCTTGTAGAATATCCTCCTCGTCGATCTCCTCCTCATCTGGATGAGGGAAATAATCCTCATCCTCCTCACTCACGTACTCAGCCTCCATGTCCATTGGCCCTTGCTCTTCTGCCTTCTGTGGTGCCCCCATTGGCACTGGCAAATCCATCCTCTTTAGATTTTCCTTAATAAACTTATCCCGTGGGCACTTTTCATCCTCATCAGTCAAATCCACTTGGAAGTACTCAAAGACCTTAATGCGTGCCCTCCCATAAGGAAAATCGAAGTCATTAGGATGAGCAGTGATACTCCATGGTCTTCATCATGACGTATAGGAGGCAAAGGTGGGAAGCACCCCCTTCCAGGGCCAGAAAGATGTAGTATGCAATGCAAGCTATCATGAAGCTTACCTGGTTCCTATAACCTACTCTAGGAAGTAGGTTGAACTAAGCTAGGCGAGCAAAAACTTAGGCGGCTGTATTATAAGCAGTCTCAGACAATGGACGATCCTTCTATCCACATATAGTCTCAAAGATGACCTCCTACATCCTATTGCTCAAATCTGGATCCACGACCTTAATTCTTGGAGGGTTATAAAAATGAGCGCCCTCGGCCGAGGCACCCAAAATGGCCGCCAGTAAATCAACAGTCAAAACAATATCTACTCCCTTCACCAGACTGATAAGAGAGTATTGCCCATCCCTATAGGAAGCCTCTAGGTTACAGTAGAAGTATCGGATGAGGTTCTCGTAACATGGACTATCAGGGTAGAGCATAGGTTCCCAACCCTAGGCTGTGAATCTCTCCAGCATCTGATAGTCTACAAAGTCCTCAGTCACCACTGTCTTTTCCATCATGACTGGCCGCTCAGAAAATATAGACCAGGTAACAACTGCCTCCATACTATGGAATAAGCTCTCGTCGTAGTTTGTAGGATCAAAAGAAGGGTTCCATATGGGCCGGGTCGGTGATGAAGAACCTGGGGTAGCATTCCTCCCTCGAGAGGTAGTAGTCTTCCTCCTTTTGGAGGAGGAGGCAGTGTCCTTACCTTTCTTGAACGACATCCTGATAACACTAAAGAGAGGTGTGTAAGTGAAGGAATGGAGAATATGAAAAGAATGTGATAAGCAGTATTTTAAAAAGGGGGGGGGTGAGATGATCCCTATGAGAAATGGCATGCATTAAAAAAAAAACTCTAAATGCAATGAGCAAATCTAAAATGTAATGATGCTAAGTGATGAAATTGAGAAGAGTAAAGAAATGTATGCAAGGATAAGTGAGTCTAGGGTGTCTATTGAAAACATAGAAATGAAGCATATGGATGCAAAAACCTACTTATTACCCAAATGCAATTAAAAGGGGAGTGATAAATACAATGATGGAAATGATTACAGTTAGATCAAGGAAAAGGGATGGAAATCCCTAAACATTTTGATTGAAGGCATATATTAGGCACAAGTAAAATTGGAGACAATCTTAAGGAAAATGCATGTATGCCCACAATGAAATCACTCAAACTATTTTACAAGTCATTGATAGAGAATGGGCATGATGATACTTGCATTCATAGTGAAAAGCAAAGAAATGAAGAAAACCCCCCAAATTTCTAAGGATTTGACCATAACGGGGTAAGTGCATGTCAAAAGAGAGGAAACTTATTCACATGCAAATGGAAATGATTACCCTACTATTGTGTGTGTACATTGAGAGTGGGGAATAGAGTTTGAACCATCAATTTGAAGTAAAGAAGGAAAAATGAGAATAAAACCCTAAAACAGAGAAATTAGGGCAAGAAATTGAGATTTTCTCTCTATAATCAGCCAATCAAGACCAACAAACCATGGAAAACATAAATGGAACACCACATTGCCAAGAAAATAAACATTTCATGGAGAAGATGTAGTATATAAAGAGGTTTAAAGTTCTACGGCAAAAGAACATTGGAAAACATGATCCTCAAAGAGAAAATGGAGAAAAGGAGAACTTACTTGTAGATTGAAGAGATGAAACGGAGTTGGAACACCGATTTGTGAGTGAGATCGTGAGTTGAAGTGGGGGATGAGACCCTCAAATCACCCTAGTCGAAATTGGAAAGAAGGAAAAGAAGAAGTGGGAAATAAGGTTTAAAAACCCCTTTTAAATTGGTCTCGGACGAGACCGATGGGCCATCGATCGGTGGGGCCCTGCCCAGCCTTGCTCACCGGTCTTGCCTGCATGTCTGAGTACCAAGGCCCCAAATTGGCCTATGTTGGAGATTTTTAGTGTTTTACGCCTTCTAGGCCCAAATTAGATGCCAATAGGGGTGTTTTGCCGCATAGTTAACTATAGTTGCGAGACCAAACTATACATGGATAATTAATGTGGGCATGTTTGGATATGTGGTGTGGTGCACCGATGTAGCATGTTATATAAAATGCATTGATTGTGGATATATATATACAAATGTTGTGGCACTCAATCAATGCTTATGTTTTGAAATAATCCAGGTACAGAACACCATGGTACGCACCAAATCCGATGGTCATGCCCGTGGTATCTCTCGTGGTCGGCCACCCGTTTCCTGTGGTCCTCGACTCGTGGGGCAAACCTCATGTCCACCACCACAAGTGGATCATGATCCGGAACATGATCTGGGTAACCCACCTGTGAACGAAATCCTGGGTCCCCCACATTTCATCACTCCTGGTGATGTGGCGACACTTGTACAACAATCACAAGGGGATTTTCAACAACAATTGCTTTAGTAGCAACAAACCTTTATGGCTGCTATGCAACAATACTTGAACCCTACTCTATAGGGTCAGTCTCCTAGAGGGGTTACTCCTCAGGACCCTCCAGTAGGGTTAAGAGTTGGAGTACAACTTAGAGGAACACCACCTAAGGTTACACCTCAAGATCAACCAGGAGGTACCCCTCCGGTTCCACCATATGGCACTCCGCCATTTATGATGTCTCCACCCTGTCTATACTATCCACCCTATCATCCACTAGCCACTACTACGGCAAAGGTGGTGGAATCTTTTAAGAAGTAGATGCCACCCATTTTCACAAAGGTGGGTAATGACCCATTAGAACCAGATCAGTGGATCCAAGAGTTAGAGGAAGTATTTGACATAGTAGAGTGCACAGAGGCACAGAAGCTTGTATGTGTTGGGTTACAACTTAGAAATGAAGCTAATTCTTGGTGGAAAGCTTCCAACCCTATATTGATGGCAACTCACCCTCAGCCTAATTGGGAACAATTTAAAGAATTGTTCTTGTCAAATTACTATCCAAAAACCTTCAGAGACCGTAAGGAAGCGGAGTTTATGGCACTAACTCAGGGAAGCAAGATTGTTATGGAGTATCAACAACAATTTAAAAGTTTTTTTCTATTTTGCTCCTCGTCATATAAGTACAACTGAGGAAAAAGCCCAAAAATTTTTGAAGGGGCTAAAGACATCTATTGGTACAGTGTTGGAGGTATTGGACTTAACTGAATATACACAGATTGTGCAAAAAGCCAAGACTATAGAAGACAAGCAGAAGGGAGAACCATCTCTTACACCAGGGGTGTGGAAGAGGGCAAACCCATACGCTGATTCAGGTGGCTCGAGTAAGAGTTTTCGTGGATCATACTCCTATGGTCCCACCTATAGACAGCCCTACAGGCCATCAGGTTACCCTCCCCGATTGGCTAATGGACCGAGCACTACATTATTTCACCCAAACACTAGTGTGGTGCCTACGGCTCCAAGACCCCCTCGTCACCCGGTCGCACTAGGAACAATACAGAGAGCTCCTGCTCCGGTTCAAGCACCACTGAACTGATGCTATAATTTTCATTCTTATGGGTACTTCACCAAGGATTTCAGATACCTAGCCATGGCACCGCCTAATCGGACCCATGCTCATAGACCTGCATTGACTTAGGGAAACCAGCCTCAAGGTAAGATGTATGCCCTAACAGCTGAAGAGGCTGAAGCCAGTACAAAAGTAGTTGTAGGTACACTCTAATTAACAGACTAGTGATTAAAATTTGAGTAACCTATTATACTTATATGCAATGCAATGCTAGGTGTCTTATCTGTATCAGGTACATCTACATATGTCTTATTTGATTTTGGAGCTTCGAATTCATTTGTGTCTAAGAGATTTGCTAAGAGGCTTAATGTGCCATCTAAGACCTTAGAATTCAAGTAAGTTATTAGCATGCCTACCGGCATCGTGGAACATTTAAAAGAAGTGTGTGGGCCATGTTCAGTTGAAATTAACAAAAAGGAACTAGATGCCCAGCTTATCAAATTCAATATGCATAATTTTGATGTCATTCTGGGCATGGATTGGTTGTCGGACCATCGAGCAAATGTGATGTGTCAAGAAACAAGTTAAAGTGTTGGATGATATATCAAGTTGAAAGGTCAAGGCAACCTAGAAAGACTATTATATCTGCCTTGCAGATGGTGAAATTATTAGAAGATGGATGTCAGGGCTACCTTGCATCAGTACTAGATGTGGATGCGAAGGTTACTCCACTAGATGAATTGGAGGTAGTTAAGAAATTCCCTAATGTTTTTTCAGAAGATCTAACCCAGCTACCGCCTACCAAAGAGCTGGAATTTGCCATTGATCTGATTCCTAGAGCTGCCCCAGTGTCTAAAGCTCCAGATAGGATGGCACTAGCTGAATTAAAAAAGCTACAAACACAGTTGCAAGATTTGTTGAAAAAGGGGTTTATACGCCCAAGTGTCTCACCTTAGGGTGCACCAGTCTTATTTGTCAAAAAGAAGGATGGTAGTCTGCGTATGTGCATCGATTACCGGAAACTGAACAAGTTGACCATTAAGAACTGATATCCATTGCCGCACATTGATGATCTATTCGATCAACTACAAAATGCTAGGGTGTTTTCAAATATTAATCTCAGACCGGGTTATTACCAGCTCAAGATAAAGGACAGTGATATACTAAAGACAGCTTTTAGAACCCGATATGGTCATTATAAATTCCTAGTGCTGTCATTCGGGTTAACCAATGCACCAGCTGCTTTTATGGATTTAATGAATCGGAGTATTCATGATGTCCTCGATAAGTGGGTCATCATTTTCATTGATGACATCTTGATTTACTTGAAGTCGGAAGAAGAACATGTAAAACACCTGAGAATGGTACTACAGAGATTAAGAGAACATCAGTTGTATGTCAAATTTAGCAAGGGCGAATTTTGGCTCAAGCAAGTAGGATTCCTAGGACACGTGGTGTCTGAGAATGGGATTGAAGTGGACCCAGACAAGGTAAAAGTTGTAGTAGAGTGGGAAGCACCCAAAAATGTAACAGAGATTAGAAGCTTCTTGGGCTTAGCAGGCTACTACCGACGCTTTATTGAAAACTTTTCCTAAATTTCGGCGCTGATGACTAAGTTGACCAGGAAAGGTATAAAGTTTGAATGATTAGAAGAGTGTGAAAATAGTTTCCAATAGTTTCCAAGAGTTGAAGAAATGGTTACTATCAGCTCTTGTATTGACCATTCCAAATGGTACAGGTGGGATGACAGTCTATACTGATGCATCCAAGATAGGGTTGGGTTGTGTTCTCATGCAACCTGACAAGGTGGTAGCATATGCATCCAGACAACTCAAGAAGTATGAGAAGAACTACCCCACTCATGATTTAGAACTGGCAACAGTCATCTTTTCCTCAAAGATCTAGTGTCATTACTTGTATGGGGAGAAGTGTGAAATATATAATGATCACAAAAGCCTTAAGTACTTCTTCACCCAATGAGATTTAAACATGAGATAGAGGAGATGGCTTGAATTGATGAAGGACTATGATTGTGATATTCAGTATCACCCATGCAAGGCTAATGTGGTGGCTAATGCTCTAAGTCAGAAGGCTCAAACTGTATCACTTTCATACTTGATTGTCTATCCACAACTTATACAATAGGCAATGTTAATGGATGAAATCCTTCTATATGAGGGAGCAACCTTGGAGCTAAAACATCAATCAGATGATGTTAAGCAGTTGATTATATCCTTTTTAGCCTTGTAGGAACATCCATCCATCAGAGAAGAGGTGATAGCGAAACAATCATTGGATCCTAAGTTGCAGAGGATCATGTTGCAAATTCAAGAGCAGACAATGACTGGCCTTAACTTCACAATAGTCAATGAAGGGGCATTACTATTTTGGGACAGGTTATATGTACCTGACGACATAGAGATACAGGACAAGATTGTGAAGGAAGCACACAGTTCTGAATACTCACTTCATCCTGAAAGTACAAAGATATATAAAGATCTTAAACAAAGATATTGGTGGCCAGCAATGAATACCACTATTGCCTTGTATGTAGCAAAATGTCTCTTGTGTCAGAAGGTCAAGGCAGAAAGGCATCGACCATATGGTACCTTACAGCCACTCCCCGTACTGGAGTGGAAGTGGGATAGGATCACCATGGATTTTTTCATGGGACTACCTCGTACACCCAAGGGAATGGATGTAATTTGGGTGGTAGTTGACAGACTAACCAAGACTGCTCATTTTATTCTGAACAAGATCAATTACTTCATGGACAAGTTAGCCCAACTTTATATGGATAACATAGTCTATTTACATGGAGTATCGATAAGCATTGTGTCAGATAGAGAGATTCACTCGAGATTCTGATAGAGTCTTCAGCAAGCTTTGGGGACACAAGTGCATTTGAGTATTACTTTTCATCCAAAAACTGATGGACAGTTAAAGCGAACTATACAAATACTGGAAGATATAACCAGGACCTGCACAATGGAGATGTGTGGAAGTTGGGAAGAATACATACCTCTTATGGAATTTGTTTATAATAACAGGTATTAAACTACCATTGGGATGGCTCCGTATGAGGCATAGAAGAAAGTGCAGAACGCCCCTATATTGGGATGTCGTAGGTGAGCGACAGATGCTTGGACCAGAGATGATACAGATGATGTGTGACAAGGTCGACATCATTTGGGAAAGAATTAGAGCAGCCCAATCACGCCAAAAGAGCTATGCAGATAACCGCAGGAAAGATATTGAATTTCAAGAGGGGGAAAAGGTATTCCTCAAAATCTCTCCTACCAAAGGGTTGTATAGATTCCACAGGAAGGGCAAGCAAAGTCTGAGATATATTGGCCCATATAAGATCTTGGTTTGAGTTGGTTTCATAGTTTACATGTTGGCTCTTTCACCTTCTCTCAGCAATGTTCACAATGTATTTTAGTGTCTATGCTGAAGCGTTACATCTATGATCCATTACATGTGCTACCCATGGAACCCAAATATTTAGAAGCTGATATGGCCTATGAAGAATAGCCCACTAAAATCCTTAATCAAAAAATAAAGACTCTTCGCAATTGCTCCATTGCTTTTGTGAAAGTTCGATGGTCCAATCATTTGCTTGAGGAAGCATTTTGGGAGAAAGAGGAAGACATCCAAGCCAAGTATCCTCATCTTTTTGGACAATAAGGAAATACAATTTTGAGGATAAAATTTTTAAAAGGGGGGGTAAATGTGATACCATACTTTATAAATGTTTGGGCTAAGTTTTGGCTGACTGGTGGGTGGTCATAGGGGGGTCAGACCCACCAGTGTGGCCTACCACTCTAGTCATTAGATATTTTACCCCACTATAAATAGCATTTATCACCTCTCTTTCACCTCATTTATTGTTTTACATGGTAGTTGAGAAAAGTAAAGAAGAAAGAGGAGAGAGGAAGGAAGAAGAAAACGGGGAAGGAGATGATCGTTGTGCATCGTCGGGGTCAGATCTCTTGAATCCGACATAGGATTAACGATCCTCATCTCGAGATCTACGATTTGAGGTGAGTAAAGTCCATATTCCTTAAACCCTTATAAAACCCTAAGTGAAACACTTCGATTTGGGTAAAAACCCTTTGGATCTTGCTATGATCTCTTGAGAATATGAATCTAAGGTTTAATAAAGGTTCTATATGTTGTTTATAAAGGATTTATAGGAAGACTTGCAAGATTTGTGAAGAATTTGTTGATTTCTTTAGCTAAAGAGAAGATTTGGTGTTCTTGAGGTGTTTTTGAGCAAAGCGGTAAGATCCACACTTGAGACTTTGGATCCACCTTAGATCTATATTGGAATCATAATTTGGAGCTTTAGATTTGTGAAAAATGTGATCGAATCGACCCATGTTGGTCTCCCCAAGGCAGGATGAAGAATGGGAGAGAGCAGCAAAACCACGGTTGCGAGTGGTGGGTGCTTGAAAATGGACAGGATCCACCAATCCAGTGCCCGCCTATCTTGGGTGGGCTGCTGGCTCTGACGAGTAAAACTGGTAGGTGACCTAGCTTGTCACTCTTGGCCCATCGGTCCAAACAGAGCTACTGGTCCGATAGGCGAGTAAGGACTGGTGGGTGCCTTGCCTATTGGTCTTGGCCAACTGGTCTAGGCAGTGATCCTGGATTGACAGGCGAGCAAGGACTGGTGGGTGCCTTGCCCGTCGATCGACCCACCAATCTGACTTCTCAATTTTTGATTAAGCCCAAATTTGTTGGGCAACCTTCTCTAGTGATTTTAAACATGTTAAGATCATCATACCTAGTTAGTTATGACCCTAAAGTGGTGATATACTAAATCCAGCTCTTTTCGTGATAGATTGTATTAGAGACTCGCGTCATTGCACGTCGGATCTTTCTCGTACCAAGGGTGATCTTTGTACATGATTAGTTAAGTGGGAAGAGGACATTGCATAATGTCATTCTGGTTGTAAACTAGCCATGTCATCATATTATTATTGTGTAGACTATCCACGAGTGCCATTGCATGCATTGACATGTGCATGATGAAATTCATTTATAATTTGACATGCTTATATATTTTATTGTTAAATACCTAATATTGCTTGTGATATGAGATGGATGACTCTAAACTATTGAATATGATGCTTTGCCAGACTAGATGTCGTAGTCAGCTTGGACATGAATGCATTGGTGGCTCGTGGTATGGGATACGGTGGCACTATATAGTCGTACTATCTCACATAGGAGCATGCAGTTAGGAATGACATATCCCTGCGCTACGACCCTTCCCAGTAGGGGTTTAGGTGTTAGATATATCAATGGGGGATAGCCTGAGGTTGTGTACTAACGGTGGCAGTTAGAAATATGCCCGACTGATCATTAGGACTATCGATAACTTTGGTGATATAACAAGAGGGCTAATCATACTGCTTTTAAATTAATGCAGGGCAAGGCTCATTTCACGTTTTGATACCCACAACTGACCTTCTCCGATAACCTTATAGGCGTATCGTAGGATGGGATTCATGGTTCGTACCCAGAGCATATGCGTACTATGATTGTGAGTAGCACATGACCTATGACTTATAATTGTTGTCTAGGTGGACTAAGATAATAAAATGAACTACATGCATATAGGTTCATTTGTATTGCACATACACATTTGGTCTTTCTTTTCATTACTAGGCTAGTGAGCTCATCCCACTTGTGCACACCATTTTTAGTTGATCTTGCAAGTTATCCAGCCGAAGTGCTAGAGCCAAGACCCACCGTGGAGTTTCCAGTCGAGGACTGATGGGTCCCTAAAGATCTCAGGCATAGGGCCGAGTGCCCGTATGATAGTTGTGTTGCAAGACAGCAACACTGATACCAAAATCGGATTCCTTTTGGTTATTCTTGAAATGTTACCCCTTTTGTGTTTTGGATATTCAAATTATAATTCTTGTGTATATATTATGCCTACAGGCCAATATGTATACGTATTATGTTTTACAATTTGGGCATCAAGAGTATCGGGATATTTACGAGTATGTATATGTAAGATTTCTGCTGAATTATAGGATTTATTTGACTTAGTGTGTGTATGTTGTGCTGTGGTTACTGTATCAGATGATCCTGGTAGGTTTTTGGTTAACAGGTGTTAACTCGATCACTGGGCCGATTCTGTATGGGATGGGGTGTGACATTCTGGTTAGTCCAACATCGAGGGTGACCCAACCTTGCTGTATGTTATTGATTCCTTGTTTATTAGTTCTTCTGGGGATGGTAGTATAACAGTCGCTGTTACGCCAAACTTTGCTAACCCCTTGTCCCCTCCTCCTGGTAACTCTACCATCGACGTTCTTCCTCCTTGGCCACTGCTGAAGAACACCGTATTGCTACAACTCCGTTCAACCAGACGACCTTGTGAGCTCCTCTCGCCCTTCCTATTGGCCCCCCTTAAGCTGCCTGACAGAGCCGAAGCTAAGTCACACCCTTGCTTCCAATGCAACATGTTCCCCCAATGCCCAAGCCATCTCTGAAAGCCTTGGCCTACTACCAGCTTCTTGCTCACCAACCACCCACCACCAGAAAGCCCCTTTGATCCCCACCAAATCCAAGTGCCCCCCACAAATCCAAAGCCATCCACCTCTTTAAAGACTAGCCCAAAGATCCGTGCCACCTCTATCCAGTCCTTAAGCCAGAAGACTTGGTCTCCTCAACCATTTCCTATCTGTGAATACCATCGCCTGAAGAGAAGCTCTTCTACTGCTGGCCAATGATGTTCCTCCTACTCCTTAGAGCAACCGACACCCCACCATCCTCTCCCCCAAAAATGACCCCTTAGTCCATCTGGAATGTTCGAGGGCTTAACTTATTGGTGAAATATGTCTCTATCTAATCCCTCATTAAATCCTCCCATGTCCCCCTTTGTTGTCTTTTGGAAACTAGAGTACTTGAGGCAAATGCTTCCCATATAGCCTCCTCCATTGCTCCTTCTTGGTCATTCCTTACCGATTATGCCAACTACCCCAATGGTCGAATCTGGATCCTTTGGGACCCTCTTCTCCTCTATATCTCTTCTCTTGGCACCTCATCTTAGCAGATCCATCTCTCCATCTTCCTCGGGGGCCGACAGATGTTTCCTCACTATCGTGTATGCCCTTAATCGTGCATCTGCGAGGCTCCCCTTATGGAATGATCTTTGATCCCTATCACTGTGTATTGACTCCTCTCCATGGGGACTTGTCGGGGATTTCAATATCATTATATATTAGGCACGGAAAAGTTGTAGACGATCCCATTGACCTGCTCTCTATTAAGGCCTTTAACGATTATCTTGAGGACATTGGCATGAATGACCTCTGTTGGTCCGGTCCTAGCTCACCTGGAACAATCGTGGAGTGGCGCTAATCGTGTGGCATGTAAGCTTAACAAGGTGCTCATGAATGGAGCTTGGCTTGACTCCTTCCCTTCCTCCCATGCCACTTTCGACTTGCCCAATATCTCTGATCACAGTCCCATCTCTCTCCTAGTTCATCCTTCTGCCTCTTTTGGCCCCAAGCCCTTCAAATTCTTCAACATGTGGTCCCTCCACAAGGATTTCATTTCCTTGGTTTGTGAGGCTTGGTACATCCCAGTGCATGCCTTTTCCTCCCCACTTATATCTTTTTCCATGAAGCTTAGAAACGTCAAGGTAGCCCTTAAACTCTATAATTTTCAATGCTTCAGCAACATCTTTGATAGGACTACTTCCTGCAAGTCTAGTCTAGAAGCTATTCAGTCTAGACTTCAACTTGATCCTCTCAATTCTTCCCTTACCGAGGAAGAAAAGTACCTCTCCTTGGAGATTTCCCTCCTCCTCACCCAGGAAGAAAGTTTCCTCAAGCATAAATCCTATATCAAGTGGCTGGAGCTTAGAGACTCCAACAATGCTTTCTTCCACCGTTTTGCCAAAGCTCAGACCAATGCCAACTCCATCTCCTTCCTCTCTTCTAGGAATGGATCCTTGCTTCGCTTTTCCGATGAGATCAAATCGAAAGCCTCTTTCTACTTCTCTAAGCTCTTTAATCCCCCTCCCCCTCTCACCCCCCTCCTCTCCACCACTCTTTGATCAATAAATTCATTCCTGAGCACCTTATCCCCTCCCTCCAATCCATCCCCTCTGATGATAAAATCACCTCTGTTGTCCTCTCCCATAAGACCAACAAAGCTCTTGGTTTTGATGGGTTCAGTATGGGATTTTTCATCTCTTGCTGGGACATCATCAAAGATGACCTCATCCGGGCAATTAGGAGCTTTTTCTTCAACCCTAGCCAAATCAGTGGTGTGAATCACACCTTCCTTTGCCTTATCCCTAAGTTTGATGGTGCCTCTTCCATGCAAGAATTCATACTCATCTCCCTCTGTAACTTGATTTACAAGTTCATTGCCTAATTGCACCATCCCTCCTCATCCCATTGATTCCCTTGTCAATCAAAACCAGTCTGCCTTCATCTCTAGGAGGAGCATTACTAACAATATTAATTATCTTGTGCCACGAAATTGTTCATGGCTTCGAGCATAAATCCCATGGCTTAGCTGCTTTCCTCAAAATCGATATCCAAAAGGCTTTTGATGCCATCCGCTGGGGCTTCCTTTATAACACCCTCCTCTAAATGTCCTTCCCGTCAAATTTTTTTCGATAGATCTTCGCACGCATTTCCACTCCCCGGTTCTCTATTCTTGTCAATGGTAGCCCTGTAGGCTTTTTTCCCTCTTCAGTGGGAATCCATCAAGGATGCCCCCTTCCTCTTCTCCCTTGGCCTGGAAGTTCTCTCTAGATTCATCAAATCATCCACTGACCTTCACATCATCTCCCCCATCCCCAAATGCAAATCTCTTTCCCTTACCCATCTTGCTTACATAGATGATCTTATGATCTTTTCGAAAGAAGATCCTACCTCCATCTCCTTCATCATGTCCTCTCTTTGCCTCTTTGAGAGCCTCTCAAGTCTTAGCACTAATCTTCTTAAGTCTCGTCTTTTCACCTCTGGGATCTTTGAATCTTTGAAATCTCATCTTCTTGATATCACGGGTTTCTCTCTAGGCTCCCTCCCCATTAAATCACTTAGCCTCCCTCTCATTCTTACTAGGCTTTCTGCCTATCACTGCACCCCAGTCCTCGACCTCTTGCGGAAAAGACTTCAACTATGCGAGCCGACTTGAGCTCTCCAGATCTGTGCTCCAATCCATGTACCTCTACTGGTATGGGATCTTTGTTCTCCCTCCCTCAACCATCAAATCTATTGAGTCGCTCATCAGTTCTTTTCTCTAAAAAGGATCCGACTCCACAAAGTTCCTCCGCCACTCGAGCTAGAGTTCTGTCTACCTCCCTAAAGCCGAGGAGGTCTTGGCCTCAGGCGCATTAAAGACATGAACGTAGCTGGCATCCACAATCTGATATGGAGAATTGCTTCTAAAAAGAATACCATATAGGTCTTCTGGGTCTATTCCTACTCCTAAAATCCAACTCCATTTGGTCCACTGCTCTGGGCCCTTTTAAGACCATTGGCACTAGACGCTATCTCTTATACCATCGGGCACAAAGCTTCTACTTCTCTTTGGCTGGATCCCTGGCACCCTTCGGGAGTCCTCTTCCTTCATCTTTTGAGTCCCAGAACAGTTGACTCCGTGGGGTTGAACAAGATGGCTTATGTCTCCTCCGTCCTCCTTAATGATGGATGAGCCCCCTCTCCCTTTCCTCCTTCTCTGAACAACATCTGGTCCTCTCTTCCTGCTTTTCCCCTAGGCATGGATAGAGGGAGGACTCCATCCTTTGGAATCCTTCTCCTACTAAGACGCTAAGCTCTTCCTCTACCTGGAACTTTGTTAATTCTAAATCTCAGCCTGGCCTTTGGTGCAAAGTCCTATGGTTCAAAGGCCACATCTATCACCACAGCTTCACAGCATGGCGGGCTCTCACCTACTACCTCCCTACGTAGTTTTTCCTCATCCACTGCCACATTCTAGTCACCTTCGGCTGCTGCTTTTGCTGGAGAGGAATTGAGGATGTTGATCATCTCTTTTTCACCTACACCTTTTCCTCTACAATCTAGAAAAAAACCCTTTTCTCGTTGTTGGCCCTCTAGTAGAAGATTTTCCCCTCTTAGTAGGGAATGGCTTTGGTTTGATATGACTTTTCATGGCCCCACCATTTGTGACACCATTGGTAAGCTCGTCTTTTGTGCCACCATCAACCATCTCCGGATGGAGAGGAACCTTCGTAGATGGACGTTCAAATCTCAATCCTTTGAAAGGATTTGGAATGCTATCCCATTTGAGGTCTCCACACAAATTTCTATCCTCTCACTCCGCTCGATCCCTGACACCCCTAGAAACAAGCTTATTGTTGATTCCTGGAATCTTTCATCTTTTATTCTACCCCCTCCCCTTGAGGGTTTGTATCCATTAGAGGTTTTCTCCTTTTTTTTGTTTGGGCTTGTTCCCTTAGCTGGCTATGTGCCCCCCCCCCTTTTCTCTTGTATATTTTTTCTTCTTGGGTTAATATATATTTTATTCATCCAAGAAAAAATACTAGTTCACATTGTGCAAGATGATGTAAGGATTGGGCTTAACTTGCACATGGATAAGTTTATGCCTATGAGTCCATATATAATAATAGGTTATTTCTGCTCAATTTAAATACAATTTTTGAAATGGATAAAAAAGACTCTTCCGTATTTATTTGTCACATATGATACCCACATATTAACATAGGCATGTCTTAATTTCTAGACCGATCTGACTTATGTGCCTTAATAATGGTTTGGAATTTTTTTGTAAAAGTGAACTGTTTATATAATAAGGACCCCTTACTTATGTACGGCTAAATTTGATCCATATATCGATTCTATTGCTATCCTCTTTTTTTTTTTTTTTCCTTCAGAGAATCGGTTCCTCCTTAAACTAATCACACTTCTTCCTTTTATAAGTAAAAGCAAAAGAAAAAAAAAATCTGAAAAAAAAGTATTCTAGAAAAAAAAATCTTCAGATTTTTAGGGCTATTAATCTATGTACGACACCATATAAATTGTTGTTGCCGAAAATCCGTATGAGCTGATCTTGTACAAATACAGAAGGCAGAGGCCCGGATGTTTATCCAGGGTTAGTCCTCCGATGCCCAAGTTAGAGATCGGCCGCACAGCTTTTCACAAGGTTAATAGTGTGGGTTTTTCTGCATACCTTTTTTCCTCCGCTCGGGCCCTCTCTTATAGCCCTTAGGGTTTAGGGTTTCTCTTTTCCTTGGAAGAGTCCTCCTTGGGTCCGCCTCCTTTCTTCTTAGAGTCCTACTTGGATACGTCTTATCCCCTTCATGGAAAATATTCTCTTCACGCGGTTGGCGCAGTCAGACTCCTTCCAGCCTCTAACAGGTGAGCGACATGTGTCCTTTCCTTAGAAACCACGTGTTCTTACCCTACTGGGCAATCAATTTGGCCGTATCAGTAGCCCCCCTACTCTCACCAGGAGGCTCTTCCTGTGGGAGTAACCAAATTTTTCGTCATTTTTTCTCATTCATGCGTCCCTTCGGCCTTATTCCTTCGGCTTCAGCTTTAGTTTTGCTTGCGACTGAGACCTTCGGTCAGGTATGCTTGGGCCTGACCTGAGCCCCACCTGAGGTAAGGACCTCAGTCAGATCCGCTCAGCTTTTATCTGAGCCCCCAGCCGAGGTAACGACCTTCGATCAGGTCCGCTCGGCCTTGGCCTGAGTGCCCAACCGAGGTAGGGACCTTCAGTCAGGTCAGCTCAGCCTCGGCCTGAGCTCCCAACCGAGGTAAAGACCTTCGGTCAGTTTCGATCGGCCGAGGCCTGAGCTCCCAACCGAGGTGAGGACCTTAGGTTAGGTCTGCTCGACCCTAGCCTGAGGCCCCAGCCAAGGTAACGACCTTCGATCAGGTCCGCTCGGCCTTGGCCTGAGCGCCCAACCGAGGTAGGGACCTTCGATCAGGTCAGCTCGGCCTCGGCCAGAGCTCCCAACCTAGGTAAAGACCTTTGATCAGTTCTACTCGGCCTCAGCATGAGCTCCCAACCGAGGTGAGGACCTTCAGTCAGGTCCGCTCGGCCTTGGCCTGAGCCCCCAACCGAGGTTATGACCTTCGATCAAGTCTGCTCGGCCTCGGCCTGAGCTCCCAACCGAGGTAAAGACCTTCGGTCAGGTCCGCTCAGCCTTGGCTTGAGCCCCCAATCAAGGTAGGGACCTTCGGTCATGTCAGCACGGCCTCAGCCTGAGCTCCCAACCGAGGTAAAGACCTTCGATCAGGTCAACTCGGCCTTGGCCTGAGCCCCAACCGAGGTAGGGACCTTCAGTCAGATCAGCTTGCCCTTGGCCTGAGCTCCCAACTGAGGTAAAGACCTTCGGTCATGTCTGCTTGGCCTTGGCCTGAGCTCCCAACCGAGGTGAGGACCTTCGGTCAGGTCCGCTCGGCCTTAGCCTGAGTTCCCAACCGAGGTAAAGACCTTCGGTCAGGTCCACTCAGCCTTGGCCTGAGCCCCCAACCGAGGTGAGGACCTTCCGTCAGGTCCACTCGGCCTTAGCCTAAGCTCCCAACCTAGGTTAAGACCTTCGGTCAAGTCTGCTTGGCCTTGGCCTGAGCTCCCAATCAAGGTTGTGACCTTCGGTCAGGTTGACTCGGCCGTGGCATGAGCCCCCTTTCGGTTAGGATCGCTCGGCCTTGGCCTGAGCTCCCAACTGAGGTAAAGACCTTCGATCAGGTCTACTCAGCCTTGGCCTGAGCTCCCAACTGAGGTGAGGACCTTCGGTCAGGTCCGCTCGGCCTTAGCCTGAGCTCCCAACCAAGGTAGGGACCTTCGATCATGTCAGCTTGGCCTCGGCCTGAGCTCCCAACCGAGGTAAAGACCTTCGGTCAGGTTCACTCCACCTTGGCCTGAGCTCCCAACCGAGGTGAGGACCTTTGGCCAGGTCCACTCGACCATAGCCTGAGCTCCCAACCGAGGTTAAGACCTTCGGTCAGGTCCGCTCGGCCTTGGCCTGAGCTCCCAACAGAGGTTGTGACCTTCGGTCAGGTCAGCTCGGCTTTATCCAGAGCCCCCAATCGAGGTAAGGACCTTCGGTCAGGTCTGCTCTTCCTTGGCCTGAGCCCCCAATCGAGGTTGTGATCTTTAGTCAGGTCAGCTCGGCCTTAGCCAGAGCCCCCAACCGAGGTAAGGACATTCCCAATTTGGAGCTAGCTTTCCTTGATGCCTCGGGTCTGATATTTTTACCCTTCTGAGGACGAGGTCACCCATTCTGTACTCGTTCCTTCAGACTTTGGAGTTATAGTGCCTCGCAACCCTTTGCTGGTAGGCGGCGATCCTTTCTTGTGAGGTGTCCCTGACTTCGGTCAAGAGTTCTAAATTTTCTCAGAGTCCTTTATCGTTTTCTTCTTTATTGTAATACTGAATCCGATGGGTTACGGCCCCTACCTCCACCGGAAGTACGGCTTTGGTGCCGTAAGTTAAAATAAAGGGTGTTTCTCTGGTGGCCGACCTCTCAGTTGTGCGGTAAGCCCAGAGGATATTGTACAACTCATCTGCCCATAACCCTTTGGCATCATCTAGTCTCTTCTTTATTCCTTGGAGCAAGGTACAGTTTTGATTACCTCTGTCAGCCCGTTGGTCGATGGGTAACCGAAAAATGTTTTCTTGTGGTCAATGCCTAGGGCATCACAAAACAAACCAAAAGTCAGGTTGATGAACTGAGTTCCATTGTCCGTTACCACCACCCGAGGGATTCTAAATCTATAGACTACTGCCCTCTGGAAGAAGTTTCTTACATTCTTTTCGGATATCGTCGCCAGTACTTCAGCCTCTGCCCATTTCGTGAAGTAGTCTACCGCCACCATTACAAACTTCCTTTGTCTCGTGGCCAAGGGGAATGGGCCCAGGATGTCCATTCCCCACATGGCGAATGGTATCGGGCTTAATAGGGATGAGAGCTCGGTAGAGTGCTGCCTAGGGACGGGGGCGAACATCTGGCAGTTGATGCACTTCCTGACTAACGATTCTGCGTCCTTCCTCATTGTCGGCCAGAACAGGCCCTGCCTCAGCACTTTAAGTGCCAAGGCCCGAGCTCCCAGGTGTTGGTCGCATATCCCTTCATGCACTTCTCGGAGTGCATACTCGCCATCGGTGGGGTTTAAGCACTTGAGGTACGACACGGTGAACCCTATTTTGTACAGCATATCGTCCTTCAGAAGGAAGCGTGCTGACCTCATTCGTACTTTCCTTGCCTCGTTCCTATTCTCGGGGAGCTTTCCTTCCTTCAGGTATTCGGTTACGGTATCCATCCAGCTATGCCCATGTTCACCTACAGGTAATACCTCTTGGGGTCTTTTGGTACTCGACTGTGGTAGCACTTTAAAATACACCGATCGTCTAAGGTCTGCGAAGTCGGAGGTGGCCAACTGTGACTGTCACACCCCGTTCTCACTGAATTGGGCCAGTGACCGGGTTAACACCGGTTAACCCAAACCTGCCAGGATCATCTGATACTGTATTCCACCACAGCATACACACAACTAATAAAACTCATCAGATCAGCGGAAGACTAAGTTTTACCTGTGAATAATCCCATAATACTTGATACCCGAATTATGATACAATAGTTATATACATGTGGGCTCGAAGGCATGATATTTACACAATAAAAGTACAATTCACATATCAAGTACATAAAGGAAACCATCAAAATAATCAGAGTACACAGCTCGGCTCGGTATCAAAGGCTAGAGCTCAGCTCGGCATCACATGGTAGAGCTCAGCTCGGCCTCAAAAGTGGAGCTCAGCTCGGCATCAGAACTATGGTCCCGCAGCACAACTCTCGCACGAGCTGTCAGTGCCGTGCTCTAACTCCTCAGGGGCCCACTAGTCCTCTTCAGGAAACTCGACTGAGGGACCCACCCCGTGCTCCTCAGATGTATGACCTGTAAAATCATCTAAAAAAAAAGGGAGCGTACCCGCGGGATGAGCTCAATAGCTCAGTAAGTGGTAAGATGGACCACACAGCAGTCCACACATCAAAACACAATCATATGCACTACACGCTATGCATGACATTTTAAATCACATCCACCTATACAACATTACTAAGCCTTCGGTTTAGTGCTACTACAGCCACAGTGCGCGTATACTCCGGGTACGAGCCGCGAACTCCATCCCGCGATACGCCCATAGGGCTGTCGGAGAAGGCCCACCGTGAGTACTCGGAAAAGTAAAAACATGCCGACCACCGGCTCTCAACAGAAATGTAAATGATTGAAATTTAAAGGTGCTAACTCCAGCAATTTAAAAGCAGTACGATTGGCCCTCTTGAATATACCACCGGGGTTACCGACTGTCCTAATGACCCGCCAACCGTTATGTCTAACCGCCACAGTGACCCGAAAACCGCGACCACTGCTTCCCCCTAAATGGTAACCCAACACCTTAACCCCTGTTGGGAAGGGTCATAGCACGGGATGGTGAAAATCCTAAACCGTATGCTCCTATATGACAATAGTAAGATTGCATAGTGCCACTGCGTCCCATACCACGGGCCACCAATGCACTCGTTTCCAAGCCGACTACGGCATCTAGTCTATTAATGCATCATGCACAATGATGTCAACATTCAATCACATAAGCATCTCATCACTTGGCATTTAGAAAGTAAACATAGCACACATGCATAACAATATGAGGATGACTAATCTACATAGCATATTCATGATGGCATGACTAGACTAGATACAATTAAATGAATGCCAAACAATGCCTTGAAACAAGGCCAAACGTCCTCTCCCCACTTACCTGTAGTGTACAAGGATTCCTGTTCGGTACCGATGAGATCCGGTGCGAAACGTATAGGATTTGGTGAACCTAACATGATCGAGCGGGGTTAGTACTTCACCATTTTAGGATCAAAATTAACAAGATCCGATGACAAAATCATGTTTAGAACGTTAAAAGAAGGTCGCACGTCCGATTTGGGTCCAATCTGACATAAGAATCACATTCGGGGCCACACAGGTGGGTCAGACAGGTGGGCGGTCTGGCCCACCGATTTGGCCCACCGGTTTGGACCGATGGGTAGGCTGGCCCACCGGTTGGCCCGTCGGTTGGGCCAGGGGGTTTGCTAAGACCGGCGGGTAGGCTGGCCCGCCGGTCTGGCCAGTCGGTTGTGCCCGAAGGCCCTGCCCTCTCAAGCGGGTGCCCACAGGCGGGCCAGATGGCCCACCGGTCTTGGCAGGAAACCTGCTGTTTCTTCCCAACTTTCTCCATTCTTTGGGGATTCAAATGGGGCTTTTCCAAACCCATTCTCCAAACCTTCAAGGTCTTATAGGATGGTTCTAACCTAGATCTAGGTTAGATTCAGTGATGGGAAACCATCTTACCTTCTTTGCTCAAGAACACCTTCAAACCCTCAAAATCACTTCAAACCCACAATGCTTCTCCAACCTTGTCAATACCTCTTCAAATCCTTCAAGATCGACACATAAATCATCTATTAAACCTTAGATTCATCATTTCAAAAGGGATTTACAAGATCTCAAGAAACCCTACCCGAATCAAGGGTTTATGCTTGGGTATGGTGAATGTTCAAGGAACCCAACTTTGCTTACCTCTAAATGTAGATCTAGAGTTGAAGATCACTCTCCCGGCGCCGGAATGGGAAGATCAAGCTTCGGCGCCACTGAAATCCTTCTCTTCTTCCTCTTCCTTCTCTTCCCTTCTTCTTCCCTTTCTTTTCTCTCTCCTCTTAACTGTCCTCACCAACGTACGAGTGTCATAAATGAAAAGAAAAGAAAATCATAAATGCTATATATATACTTCCTAAATAACTAAATAGTTCACATGGATGGGTCACTCAGGTGGGTGGGTGCGCCCACCTGTCCGCCCACCTAAGGGTCAAACTTGGGATTTTGACAGAGTTCGGGCCTCGGTGCGAACCCCACCCCTGGCATACGATGTAATATACGTACACACCTTAATATACGGCTACAATACCTGATTTATCCATACATGGCCTTATAATAGGTGCATGTACACGGCTTGCGTACTCCCGTCTCTTCTGGCACTGGATCGGACTTGTCGGGCCAGCCGGTGTTTAAGGTCACCCTTGCCATCATAGTCCATAAGGAGCCCGCTCTAACTCTCTCCGTTTCGGTTCCTGCATAGTTAAACCAATTCAACCGTGTAATCAGACAAGGTTTAAGAAGTAGGGTATTACATTATCCCCCCTTCTGAAAAATTTCGTCCTCGAAATTGTGTACCTGGTTGATCAAAAAGATGAGGGTACTTGGCTTGCATTTCATCCTCTTTCTCCCAAGACGCTTCTTCAAGTGAATGATTAGCCCACCGCACCTTTACATAGGAAATGGAGCGGTTGCGAAGGGTTTTCACCTTTCGGTCCAAAATTTCAGCTGGTTGCTCCATATAGGTCATGTCAGCTTCTAGGTACTCTGGTTCCACGGGTAATACATGAGATGGATCATGCACGTATCTCTTCAGCATGGATACATGAAATACGTTATGAACATCCCCGAGTGAAGGTGGCAGAGCAAGCCTGTAGGCTACTGAGCCAACCCGGGCTAAGATCTCAAATGGTCCAATGTATCTTGGGCTCAAATTCCCCTTTCTGTGAAACCTTTGCAACCCTTTAGTAGGAGAGATCTTGAGAAATACCTTTTCTCCTGGTTGAAATTCAATGTCTTTTCTGTGGGTGTCTGAATAGCTCTTTTGATGGGACTGAGCTGCTTTAATCCGTTCTCGAATAACGTCGACTTTGTCACAAGTCATCTGTATCATCTCAGGTCCTAACATTCGATGTTCGCGTACCTCATCCCAATACAAAGGAGTTCTACACTTCCTGCCATATAATGCCTCATACGGAGCCATCCCAATTGTAGCTTGGTAACTGTTGTTATAGGAAAACTCCATAAGTGGTATATATTCTTCCCAACTGCCACTCATCTCCATTGTACATGCCCTGAGCATGTTCTCTAATATCTGTATGGTTCGCTCCGACTGACCATCAGTCTGTGGGTGGAAATCCGTACTCAAATTTAGCTGTAATCCCAAGGTATGCTGTAAGCTTTTCCAAAATCTGGAAGTGAACCTTGGGTCCCTATCTGAAACAATGCTCACTGGCACTCCATGTAAGCGCACTATGTTGTCTATGTAAAGTTGTGCTAGTTTGACCATGGAGAATTTGGTCTTGATGGGAATGAAATGAGCAGTCTTGGTAAGCCGATCAACGATCACCCATATCGTGTCCATTCCCTTAGGTGTACATGGTAGTCCGGTGACGAAGTCCATTGTAATCCTCTCCCACTTCCATTCTGGTACTGGGAGTGGCTGAAGAGTACCATAAGGTCGATGCCTCACAGCTTTTACTTTCTAGCATGTGAGACAGGTCGCCACATACAAAGCTATTGTGACTTTCATTCTTGGCCACCAGTAACTTTGTTTGAGGTCCTTGTACATCTTGGTACTTCCTGGGTGAAGTGAGTACTCGGAGCTATGTGCTTCTTGCACTATCTTCTCTTGTATATCCAAATCATCGGGTACACACAGTCTGCCTCAAAACATCAATGCCCCATCACTGGCTAGAACAAAATCTGGGCCGTTCATTGTTTGAGCTTGAACCTTAACTCTGATCCGCTGCAATTCAGGATCCAAAGGTTGTTTCATTATTACCTCTTGCCTAATAGCCGGATGCACCTGTAGAGCCGTCAAGGATACAGTCAACCATTTAAGGTTTTTTGGTTGACGTTCCAATTCTAAAGTTGCTCCTTCATACAAGAGGGCTTCATCCATTAGCATCGCCTCTTGCACGAGTGGTGGGCTGACTGCTAAGCATGAGAGTGACACAGTCTGTGCCTTCCGACTCAACGCATCTGCCACTACATTTGCCTTTCCGGGATGATACTAAATGTCGCAGTCTTAATCCTTCATGAGCTTAAGCCATCTCCTCTGTCTCATGTTCAAATCCTTCTGGGTGAAGAAGTACTTCAGACTTTTGTGATCACTGTATATCTCACACTTCTCCCCATACAAATAATGTCGCCATATCTTAAGGGCAAAAATGACTGCGGCTAGCTCTAAGACATGAGTGGGGTAGTTCTTCTCATACTCCTTTAGTTGTCGGGATGCATACGCTATTACTTTACCGCGTTGCATGAGAACGCAACCCAAACCAACTTTGGAAGCATCAGTGTAGACTGTCATTCCACCTGTGCCTTCAGGGATGGTCAACACAGGGGCTGACACCAACCTCTTCTTCAATTCCTGGAAACTCTTCTCACATTCCTCTACCCAGTCGAATTTCACACCCTTTTTGGTTAATTTAGTCATTGGTGCTGAGATTCGAGCAAAATTTTCAATGAAGCGCCGGTAATATCCAGCCAAACCCAAGAAGCTTCTAATTTCAGTGACATTTTTAGGGCTTTCCCACTCTACTACTGCTTTCACCTTATCAGGATCCACCTCGATTCCGGCCTTAGACACTACGTGCCCCAGGAATCCAACTTGCTCAAGCCAAAATTCACATTTGCTATATTTGGCAAACAATCGTTGTTCTCTCAACCTCTATAACACCATTCTCAAATGTTGAGTGTGCTCCTATTCTGTCTTGGAGTAGATTAAGATGTCATCAATACAAATAATTACCCATTTATCGAGAACATCATGAAATACTCGATTCATTAAATCCATGAATGCTGCCGGTGCATTGGTTAACCCAAAAGATAACACTAGGAACTCATAGTGACCATACCGAGTCCTAAATGCTGTCTTGGGTATGTCGCTGCTCTTTATCTTGAGTTGATAATAGCCTGATCGAAGGTTTATCTTTGAAAATACCCTGGCTCCCTGCAACTGGTCAAATAGATCATCAATGCGTGGCAATGGATACCGGTTCTTAATGGTTAGCTTATTTAATTCCCGGTAATCGATGCACATACGCAAGCTGCCATCTTTCTTCTTAACAAACAACACTGGGGCACCCCAAGGTGAAACACTTGGGCGAATAAACCCCTTTTCCAATAATTCCTGCAACTGCATCTGCAACTCCTTCAATTCAGCTAGTGCCATCCTGTATGGAGCCTTAGATACTGGAGCTGCTCCAGGAGTCAAATCTATAGCAAACTCCAACTCTCTATCAGGTGGTAAATGCACCAGATCATCTGGGAAAACGTCGGGAAACTCTTTAACCACCTTTACCTCTTCTAGAGGTGTAATCCTTGCATTAACATCAAGTACCGATGCTATGTAACCCTGACATCCATTTTCTAGCAATTTTACAACTTGAAGAGCGGAGACAAGGACCCGTTTCATTTTATCTGCTCGGTATACCAATTCTTTCCCTTCGTCATCTGTCACCTTAATCAGCTTTTCAGCACACATCACATTAGCTCGATGAGCCGACAACCAATCCATACCCAGTATAACATCAAAATTCTACATATTGAACTTAATGAGTTGTGCCTCAAAATTCTTCCCACTAATCTCCACTGGGCACGGCCCATACACCTCCTTCAGCTGTGTAACTTTACCCGTAGGCATCCTAACAATCATTCCGTGATCCAGGATCCTGGGTGACATCCCAAGTTTTTCGACAAATCTCTTAGATGCGAATGAATGTGTAGCTCCTGAATCGAATAAAACATAGGTTGGTATGCCTGATATGCGTAGGATACCTAGTGTAACAATGCATATAATTTCAGCAGGTCATCAATATTAATCATAATGGATTTCTTAATTTAAAATGTACCTGTTACTATTTTTGTACTGGCCTCAGCTTCCTTGGCTGATAGAGCATACATCCTTCCCTGCGGTTGACTTCCCCTAGTTAAGGGAGGTCGGAACGCAGAGGGCTGACTGGAGGGCAAGGCTGGTCTGACCCGACAGTCTTTTACATAATGCCTATATAAATGGCAGTTGAAGCAACGAATCTGAGATGTCGGAACTGGGGCGGGGCCCCTCTGCACTTGACCCATTGCAGATGGAGGTCGAGGTGGCCTTGGAGCTGTAGGTGCCGCACCAGTGTTTAGGCGGAAAGATGTGGAACCCAAACCACCAGCTGGTCTAGGAGGGTAGCCCGATGGCCTATAGGGCTGCCTATACATAGGCCCAAAACTGTACCATCCGCGGTATGCCTTGGAGGAGTTTCCCATATCCGGAAATGGGTTTGTTCTCTTCCACAGTCCAGGGGTGAGGGACTGTTCTCCCTCTTTTCTTATCCTCCATGGTCTTGGCCTTCTGCACAATCTAGCCATAGTTAGTCAAATCCAAGACCTCAAGTACAGACCCAATGGATACTTTTAGGCCTTTTAGGAATCTCGCGGCCTTCTCTTCAACTGTCCTCATATGCCTTGGGGAAAAATGGAACAAGCTCTCAAATTGTTGTTTGTACTCAAGGACAGACTTACCTCCTTGAGTTAAAGCCATAAACTCAGTCTCCTTGCAGTCTCTAAAGCTGCGCGGATAATGGTTATCCAAGAACAACTCCTTGAACTGTTCCCAAGTGGGTTCTGGATGGGCAGCCAACAATATGGGCTTGGAGGCTTGCCACCAAGAATTTTCCTCCTTCTTGAGTTACAACCCAGCACAAATGAGTTTCTGTGCGTCCGTGCACTCAAGCACCTCAAATATTTTCTCTAGTTCTTGGATCCATTGGTTCGGTTCCAGAGGATCACTCCCCACCTTAGAGAATACAGGTGGTAAGTTCCTCTTGAATGACTCCACTACCTTTGACGTATTATTCGTCGGTGGGAAGTTAGGAGCATAAGCCGGATAGTAAGAGTATGGAGGGGGCACCCCATACTAAGGAATACCGAATGGTGGAATTGGAGGTGTACCCCCCACTTGTGGTCCCGTTCCCGACCCTATAGGCGGGTCCTGTGGAGTGAGTACCCGGGGAGGTTGACCCGATTGAGAAAAGTCCAATTGTTGCTGAATAGCAGTCATAAATGCTTGCTGTTGCTTAAGCATTTGTTGCTAAAAAGCCTGTTGTGACTACTGAATTATGGTAGCCACATCTCCCGGAGTGATAACTGGTGGAGGGTCCAGGAGTGTAGTCATAGGTGGGTCCCTATGTGCCCCACCCTGACCAAGGGTCTCTGGAGGTGGTGGAGGTGAGGTTTGCCCCCACAAAGCGGGACCTCCTGGGATTCAGTGGTCGACCGACCAGACGAGGACCCTGTGATGTACCTTGGGCATTGCTACCAGATCTAGTACGTACCATCGTATCCCTGTACCTGGAACATATCACACACCATATTGGTTAAACACTATAGAATTGATTTCGGCACACAATTATATGCCATCACATAAGGTGTTGTAGTGTATGATAGTCTGCAATTAACCGCAACTTAATTCCAAGATACAGAGCCAATGCCCCAATAGATATGTCAATGGTCCCACTTGACCATAACACATTAACATAGGAATAATAATAATAATAATAATAATCAATATAAACATGTTAATAATATAAAAAAATTTCAAAATTTCCCAAGTTTACACAACCGGTGGGCTGCACCGGCGGGTAGGGGCCCACCGGTTGGGCCCGCCGGTCTTGGCCAAGTAAAAATCGTGAACAGGGCCCTACAGGCCCTGTATTGTCTCACTTCCTTCCCTTCCTCTTTCTCTCTCTCCCTCACTTCCTTGGGCGATCTTGGAGGTCTCCTCGGCGCTTCCACTCGCGACTCTACTCACCAACTCGGCGCTTTTTGAGAAGATTCACATCTCTCACTTCCAAGTAAGTTTTCCTTCTCCTTGTTCTCAGAATTTTCACTTGGGGGGTAAATCCATGTGTAGGCTTTAATCTAGGCTTTCTCTCCATACTTCTCTCCATAGAATAGTATTGCCATGTGATTGTGATGTTTCTCTTGTGGTCATTTGTAGTTTATTAGGATTTTATCTCCTCATTTGGAGAAAAACCCCAAATCGTGCCCTAGTTTTCCCAATTTGGGGATTTCTTCAATTCTCGCTCTTTTTCTCCAATTAATGATTCATTTGTGATGCATTACACTTGCTTTGTGCTTAACATGCTATAAAATTCGTGAAATGTCTCTTTGCTTGGAATCCCCATGTCTTCCCATGAAAAACCCCTCTTTTGTATTGGGATTCCTTGATTTTCATCACATGCTTGGTATTTGTGGACCTCCATAGTCTATTTGGGTATGTTTTTGTACATTCATGATCCTGCTACCATGGAATTTCGTCTTAGACCTATGATTTCAAGTTTTACTCCATTGTGAATGAATTTGCGCATTGGAATCGAATCCTCTCATGTCTCATTTCTCCCCTTTGTCACTTACCGTGCATTATGTCTATAAGTTCCCTATCATTCCTAGCTTGTCGCCTTTTCCATTTTTATTTTTTTGCGAGAATTTGGGTTTTGGGGCTCCCCTTTACTGCTGTCATTTTTCCTTTCTTTACTCACTCTGCTTTCCTCTTTCTTCTTGCCAGGATGTCTTCTCGCACCGGCAAAGGACCCTCTTCCTCTGGCGTTCGACGTAAGACTACCGCTTCTAAGCGGAAGAGTGCGGAAACCAGCTCTTCAGCCCCCCGCACAGGGAGACCCAGACCTGCCCGGTCTGACGCTACAGACTATGATGAGGAGCTCTTCCATAGTGCAAAGCAGCTGCCAACTGGCCGATTTTCCTGAAGAGGTCGGTGATGATGGAGAAGACCGTGGTAGTCAACGACTTCTACAAGGCTCAGCTTCAGGAGAGGTTCTCAGCACTGGGCTGGGAGTATATCCTCCATGTAGACCATCCATGCTACGAGCAGCTAGTCCGTCGGTTCTACTACAACTTGGAGGTGTCTCATCCATACGGGGAGTACACCATAGTCAGCTTGGTGAAGGGGGTTGACATCCAGCTGACTGTGGATACCTTGGCCAGCATCTTGGGCATATCGGCAGCTGGGCATTGATACTACAGTCCTCCCAAGAGTAAGCCTATGGGACCATTCATGAGCTTGGAGATGCCGGACTTCATCTACGAGACCATCTGCGGCAGCAGCACTCGTCCGGAGTCCGAGACATCCTTCCACCCTGAGGTTCGCTTATTTTCCCGTTTGGTCCAGTTCAACCTGCTCCCCAGAGGAGGTCACCGGAACCAGGTGGGTTCATGGTGGCCTTCATCACTTTCTGCATCTTCACGGCCGTAGAGGGAGGTGTCGAGCACTTGTGCCTGCCCTATATCATCCTCAAGACGATGGAGCACCACACTTCCCACCCTGAGGATGGAGAATTCCCCTATGGCAGGATCCTCACTAGGATCTTTGAGTTCTTCGGGGTGGACCTGAGCGGCGAGGAGGGGAAGACTCCGGCTGATAGGTTCGACAGGGGTAACCTCCTGAGGATGGGTGTAATACCCTACTTCTTAAACCCGGTCTGACTTTACGGTTGACCCGATTTAACCATGTAGGAACCGAACCAGAGGGAGTTAGAGCAGGTTCCTTATGGGCTATGATGGCAAGGGTGACCTTAAACACCGGCTGGCCCGACAAGTCCGAGCCAGTGCCAGAAGAGACGGGAG
>NC_056565.1:16877675-16887727 GCF_013358625.1 Macadamia integrifolia
CTGTGGTGGTTAGACATAACGCCCGGTGGGTCATTAGGACAGTCGGCAACCCCGGTGGTACATTCAAGAGGGCCAATCGTACTGCTTTTAAATTATTGGAATCAGTACCTTTAATTTCAGTCATTTACTTTTCTGTTGAGAGCTGGTGGACGGCATTGTCTTTACTTTTCCGAGTACTCACGGTGGGCCTTCTCCGACAGCCCTATGGGCGTATCACGGGATGGAGTTCGCGGCTCGTACCCGGAGTATACGCGCACTGTGGCTGTAGTAGCACTAAAACCAAGGACTATGTAATGTTGCTTAGGTGGATGTGAATTAAAATGTATTGCATAGCATGTAGTACATATGATTGTGTTTTGATGTGTGGACTGCCGTGTGGTCCATCTTACCACTTACTGAGCTAGTGAGCTCATCCCACGTGTACACCCATTTTTAGATGATTTTATAAGTCATGCATCTGAAGAGCATGGGGCGGGTCACACAGTCGAGTTCCCCGAGGAGGACTGTTGGGCCACTGAGGAGTTAGAGCACGGCACTGACTGCTCATACGAGAGTTGTGCTGCGGGACCGCAGTTCTGATGCCGAGCTGTGCTCCACTTCTGAGGCCGAGCTGAGCTCTACCATGTGAGGCCGAGCTGAACTCAATCCTTGATGCCGAGCTGAACTCAATCCTTGATGCCGAGCTGAGCTCTAGTCTAGATACCGAGCTGAGCTGTGTACTCTGATTATTTTGATGGGTTCTTTTACATACTTGATATATGAATTGTACTTTTATTGTGTAAATATCATGTCTTCGGGCCCACATGTATATAATTATTGTATCACAATTCGGGTATCAAGTATTATGGGATTATTCACAGGTAAAACTTAGTCTTCCGCTGATCTGATGAGCTTATATTAGTTGTGTGTATGCTGTGGTGGAATACAGTATCAGATGATCCTGGCAGCTTTGGGTTAACCGGTGTTAACCCGATCACTGGCCCGGTTCAGTGTGAACGGGGTGTGACAACGGTGGTATCAGAGCGTGAAGCTCTGCTCCACTCACAGAACACCATTAGAATCCTCTAGACTCTATAAATAGGGAAATGGGGTTGGGTTAATGTAAAAGTTTTAAAGAGTAAAAGCCAAAGAATGAAGTATTAAAAAGGGTTGCATTAGATGTTGCATTCATGACATGCGTGACAGTAGATAAAAGGTAAATAAGTTGGTGTTATAACCTATAGAATACTAGTTTGACGAAATTTCGACAGTATAACGGCATAAAATGGGATTTCCAAAGATTTATACACAAACACCTGATAAACAACAGATAATATGATATAACAATGATCACAAATAACAAAATACACCACAACTAAACTACACAAGTATTCCACATCTGAATTCACAACAAAAATCACTATCCAAAAATATATTATTCCATAAATGAATCCAGTTACAATGCAAACACAAGGATTAAGAAGAAATGAAATATACAACAAGGTCTACAAAAAAGGGAAAATAGATAAACAACTGGTGTGGGTGAGCTAAGCCCTCACTGGTCATCATCGTCATCATCGATGATCACCACGTTCGCCGGAGGCCTAGAGTTGATGTCGAGGCGGTGATCGTAATAGTCAAACCTCGCGTTCACCAGCCGTACCACCCTCCGTAGTTGGCCAAAATCTGTGGACATGGCGTTAGCCATGGTGCTCAAGTCCTGGCCTAGCTGGAGAAAGGAGTTCTCCAAAGTAGCCTGCCTCTGCAGGATGTGTTCCTCTCTGGAGGCACTCTCGTCTAGCCTTCTCAGTAACTGGACTTGGCTATCCTGCAAGGCCCGCATGGTGGACATCATGCCCTCGAAGTTGTATGCACCACTCCCAGGTGGTGGGGCTCTATGCGGTGAGGCTGCAGCTCTGGAGGAACTAGGACCGGGGCCTCTTGACTCCTGAGGCGCCTCCTCAGGGATGCCATCACCCACCAGATCATCCTCCTCGTCCTAAGGAACGTAGTCCTCATCCTCCTCGCTGGACTCCTCCTCCATGTGGACATCCTCCATAGGGGCAGCCCTCCTACCCCTACCTCTCTGAGCTCCTGCTCTCGGAGGTGTATCCATGAGGGTATGGAGACCCATCCTCAGGAGGTTACTCCTGTCAAACCTATCAGCCGGAGCCTTCCCCTCCTCGCCGCTCAGGTCCACCCCTAAGAACTCGAAGATCCTAGTGAGGATCCTGCCATAGGGGAATCCTCAATCCTTAGGGTGGGAAGTGTGGTGCTCCATCGTCTTGAGAATGACGTACGGGAGGCATAAGTGCTCGACACCTCCCTCTGCGGTGGTGTAGATGCAGAACACGATGAAGGCCGCCATGAAACCCACCTGGTTTCGATGACCTCCTCTGGGGAGCAGGTTGAACTGGACCAACCGGGCAAATAGGCGAACCTCGGGGTAGAAGGATGTCTCGGACTCCGGACGGGTGCTGCTGCCGTAGATGATCTCGTAGATGAAGTCCAGCATCTCCAAGCTCATGAATGGTCCCAGAGGCTTGCTCCTGGGAGGACTGTAGTATTGGTGCCCAGCTGCCAATATGCCCAAGATGCTGGCCAAGGTATCCACAGTCAGCTGGATGTCGACCCCCTTCACCAAGCTGACTATGGTGAACTCCCCATATGGATAAGACACCTCCAAGTTGCAGTAGAACCGGCGGCCTAGCTGCTCGTAGCATGGACGGTCTACATTGAGGATAGACTCCCAGCCCAGTGCTGAGAACCTCTCCTGAAGCCGAGCCTTGTGGAATTCATCGACTACCACGGTCTTCTCCATCATCACCGACCTCTTCAGGAAAATCGGTCAGTTGGCTGCTGCCTCTGCACTAAGGAAGAGCTCCTCATCATAGTCTATAGGGTCAGACCGGGCAGGTCCGGGTCTCCCTGTGCGGGGGGCTGAAGAGTTGGCTTCCGCATTCTTCCACTTAGAAGCGGTAGTCTTACGTCGAACGCCAGAGGAAAAGGGTCCCTTGCCGATGCGAGATGACATCCTGGAAAGAAGAAAAGAAAGTAGGGTGAGTAAAGAAAGGAAAATGACAGCAGTAGAAGGGAAACCGAAAACCTAAATTCTCGTAAAATGGAAACGGTGACAAGCTAGAAATGATAGGGAGCCAATGGATATGAGGCACGATAGGTGTCAAAGCGGGGATACATGATAAAACAGCAAAATGACAGCAAAGAGCATATTTAACATGAGGGGATTCGATTCCAATGCACAAATTCAAACACAATGGAGTACAACTTGAAACTATAGGTCTAAGATGAAATGCATTGGTAGTGGGATCATGAAAGTAGAAAAACATACCCAAATAGACTATGGAGGTCCACGAATACAAGTATGTGATGAAGATCAAGGAAACCAATACAAAAGAGGGGTTTTTCATGGGAATACATGGGGATTCCAAGCATAATGGACAATTCATGAAATCTATAGCATGTTAAGCACAAATCAAGTGTAATGCATCACAAAGGAATCATCAATTGGAGAAAAGGAGCGAGAATTGAAGAAATCCCCAAATTTGGAAACCTAGGGCACGAATTGGGGTTTTTTTTCTCCAAATGAGGAGATAAAATCCTCATAAACTAAAAATGACCACGAGAGAAGCATCACAATCACATGGCAACACTATTCTATGGAGAGGAATATAGAAAGAAAGCCTAGACTAAGGTCTACACATGCATTTTTACCCCCAAATGAAAATTCTGAGAAAGGAGGAGAAGAAACTTACTTGGAAGTGAGAGATGTAAACCTTCTCAAAAGGCGCCGAGTTGATGAGTAGAGTCACGAGTAGAAGCACCGAGGAGACCTCCAAGATCGCCCAAGGATGAGAGGGAGAGAGAGAAAGAAGTTGGGGAAGAGACAAGACAGAACAGGGCCTGTAGGGCCCTGTTCGTGTTTTTACTCGGCCAGGACCGGCGGGCCAGACAGGCAGGCCCCTACCCATCGATGCCACCCACCGGTTTGAGGTATTGGGATCGGCGGGCCCGACTGGCGGGCCCCTACCCGCCGGTGCAGCCCACCGATTGTGAAAATTGGGAAAATTTTGAAAATTTTTTTTTCTCCTCCTAGCATGATTATATTGATTCTTATTATTGATATTATTCCTATATTATTGTGTTATGGTCAAGTGGGACCATTGACACACCTGTTGGGGCATTGGCCCTATATCTTGGAATTAAGTTACGGTAAATTGCAGGCTATCATACACTGCAACACCTTATGTGATGGCATAAATTTGTGTGCCGAAATCAATTCTACGGTGTTTAACCAATATGGTGTGTGATATGTTCCAGGTACAGGGATACGATGGTACGTACCAGATCCGGTAGCAATGCCCGAGATACCTCGCGGGGTCCTCGTCCGGTCGGTCGACCATTGAATCCCAGGAGGTCCCGCTCGGTGAGGCAAACCTCACCTCCACCACCTCCAGAGACCCTTGGTCAGGGTGGGGCACATGGGGACCCACCTATGACTACACTCCCGGACCCTCCACCGGTTATCACACCGGGAGATGTTGCTACTATAATTCAGCAGTCACAACAGGTTTTCAGCAACAAATGCTTCAGCAACAGCAAGCATTTATGACTGCTATTCAGCAACAATTGGACCTTTCTCAGTCGGGTCAACCTCCCTGGGTACTCACTCCATAGGACCCGCCTGTAGGGTCGAGAACGGGACCATATGGGATGCCTCCTCCATACTCTTACTATCCGACTTATGCTCCTAACTTCCCACCGACGAATAATACGTCAAAGGTGGTGGAGTCATTCAAGAGGAACTTACCACCTGTATTCTCTAAGGTGGGGAGTGATCCTCTGGAACCGGACCAATGGATCCAAGAACTAGAGAAAATATTTGAGGTGCTCGAGTGCACGGAGGCACAGAAACTCATTTGTGCTGGGTTGCAACTCAAGAAAGAGGCAAATTCTTGGTGGCAGGCCTCCAAGCCCATATTGTTGGCTGCCCATCCAGAACCCACTTGGGAATAGTTCAAGGAGTTGTTCTTGGACAACCATTATCTGCGCAGCTTCAAAGACCGTAAGGAGACTGAGTTTATGGCTTTAACTCAAGGAGGTAAGACTGTCCTTGAATACCAACAACAATTCGAGAGTCTGTTCCATTTTGCCCCAAGGCATATGAGGACAGTTGAAGAGAAGGCCGCGAGATTCCTAAAAGGCCTAAAAGCGTCCATTGGGTCTGTACTTGAGGTCTTGGATTTGACTAACTATGGCCAGATTGTGCAGAAGGCCAAGACCATGGAGGATAAGCAAAGGGGAGAACAGTCCCTCACCCCTGGACTGTGGAAGAGAACAAACCCATTTTTGGATATGGGGAACTCCTCCAAGGCATACCGCGGATCGTACAGTTCTGGGCCTATGTATAGGCAGCCCTATAGGCCATCTGGCTACCCTTCTAGACCAGCTGGTGGTTTGTGTTCCACCTCTTTTTGCCCTAACACTGGTGTGGCACCTACAGCTCTAAGGCCACCTCGACCTCCATCTGCAACGGGTCAAATGCAGAGGGGCCCCGCCCCAGTTCCGACATCTCAGATTCGTTGCTTCAACTGCCATTCTTATGGGCATTATGCAAAAGACTGTCAGGCCAGACTAGCCTTGCCCTCCAGTCAGCCCTCTGCGATCCGACCTCCCTTAACTCGGGGAAGTCAACCGCAGGGAAGGATGTATGCTCTATCAGCCGAGGAAGCTGAGGCCAGTACAGAAGTAGCAGCAGGTACATTTTAAATTTAGAATTTCCTTATGTTAAATATTAATGACCTGCTGAAATTATATGCATTGTTACACTAGGTATCCTACCCATATCAGGCATACCAGCCTATGTTTTATTCGATTCAGGAGCTACTCATTCATTTGCAGCTAAGAGATTTACAGAGAAACTTGGGATGCCACCCAGGATCCTAGATCACGGAATGATTGTTAGTATGCCTACTGGTAGAGTTACACAGTTGAAGGAAGTGTATGGGCCATGCCTAGTGGAAATTAGTGGAAAGAAGTTTGAGGCACAACTCATCAAGTTCAATATGCAGAATTTTGATGTTATACTGGGTATGGATTGGTTGTCGGCTCATCGAGCTAATGTGATTTGTGCTGAAAATCTGATTAGGGTGACAGATGACGAAGGGAAAGAATTGGTATACCGAGCAGATAAAATGAAACGGGTGAGGAAGGTTCTTGTCTCCGCTCTTCAAGCGGTAAAATTGCTAGAAAATGGATGTCAGGGTTACTTAGCATCAGTACTTGATGTTGATGCAAATATTACACCTCTAGAAGAGGTAAAGGTGGTTAAAGAGTTTTCCGACGTCTTCCCAGATGATCTGATGCTTTTACCACCTGATAGAGAGTTGGAGTTTGCCATAGATTTGACTCCTGGAGCAGCTCCAGTATCTAAGGCTCCATACAGGATGGCGCCAACTGAATTGAAGGAGTTGCAGATGCAGTTGCAGGAACTATTGGAAAAAGGGTTTATTCGCCCAAGTGTTTCACCCTGGGGTGCCCCGGTGTTGTTTGTCAAGAAGAAGGATGGCAGTTTGCATATGTGCATAGATTACCGGGAGTTGAATAAGCTAACCATTAAGAACTGGTATCCATTGCCACGCATTGATGATTTATTTGACCAGTTGCAGGGAGCCAGAGTATTTTCAAAGATAGACCTTCGGTCCGGCTATTATCAGCTCAAGATAAAGAGCAGTGATATACCCAAAACAGCATTTAGGACTCGATACAGTCACTATGAGTTCCTAGTGTTATCTTTCGGGTTAACCAATGCACCGGCAGCATTCATGGATCTAATGAATCGAGTATTTTAGGATGTGCTCGATAAATAGGTAATTATTTTTATTGACGACATCTTGATCTACTCCAAGACTGAAGAGGAGCACACTCAACACTTGAGCATGGTGTTACAGAGGTTGAGAGATCAACAGTTGTTTGCCAAGTACAGCAAGTGTGAATTATGGCTTGAACAAATTGGATTCCTGGGGCACGTAGTGTCTAAAGCCAAAATCGAAGTAGATCCTGATAAGGTGAAAGCAGTAGTGGAATGGGAAAGCCCCAAGAATGTCACCGAAATTAGAAGCTTCTTGGGTTTGGCTGGATATTACCAGCGCTTCATTAAGAATTTTGCTCGAATCTCAGCGCTAATGACCAAGTTGACTAAAAAGGGTGTGAAATTCGACTGGGCAAAGGAATGTGAGAAGAGCTTCCAGGAATTGAAAGAAAGGTTGGTGACGGCCCCTGTGCTGACTATTCCTGAAGGCACAGGTGGAATGATAGTCTATACCGATGCTTCCAAAGTTGGTTTGGGTTGTGTTCTCATGCAACGCGGTAAGGTAATAGCGTATGCATCCCGACAACTAAAGGAGTATGAGAAGAATTACCCCACTCATGACTTGGAACTAGCTGCAGTCATTTTTGCCCTTAAGATCTGGCGACATTATTTGTATGGGGAGAAGTGTGAGATATACAGTGATCACAAAAGCCTGAAGTACTTCTTCACCCAGAAGGATCTGAACATGAGACAGAGGAGATGGCTTGAGCTCATGAAGGATTATGACTGCGACATTCAGTATCATCCCGGCAAGGAAAATGTAGTGGCAGATGCATTGAGTCGGAAGACATTGACTGTGTCTCTCTCATACTTAGCAGTCAGGCCACCACTCGTGCAAGAGGCGATGCTAATGGATGAAACCCTCTTATATGAAGGGGCAACCTTAGAGCTTGAACCTCAACCAGATACCTTAAATGGTTGACTGTATCCTTGACGGCTCTACAGGTGCATCCGAAAATTAGGCAAGAGGTAATAATGAAGCAACCTTTGGATCCTGAATTGCAGCGGATCAGAGTTAAGGTTCAAGATCAAACAATGAACGACCCAGATTTTGTTTTAGCCAGTGATGGGGCATTGATGTTTCGAGGTAAATTGTGTGTACCTAATGATTTGGATATACAAGACAAGATAGTGAGAGAAGCACACAGCTCCGAGTACTCACTCCACCCAGGAAGTACCAAGATGTACAAAGACCTCAAACAAAGTTACTGGTGGCCAAACAAGAAAGTCACCATAGCTCTGTATGTGGCAACTTGTCTTAAATGCCAGAAAGTAAAAGCTGAGAGGCATTGACCTTATGGTACTCTTCAGCCACTCCCAGTACCAGAATGGAAGTGGGAAAGGATTACAATGGACTTTGTCACCGGACTACCAAGCACACCTAAGGGAATGGACGCAATATGGGTGATCGTTGATCGGCTTACCAAGACCGCTCATTTCATTCCCATCAAGACCAAGTTCTCCATGGTCAAACTAGCACAACTTTACCTGGACAACATAGTGCGCTTACATGGAGTGCCAGTGAGCATTGTTTTAGATAGGGACCCAAGGTTCACTTCCAGATTTTAGAAAAGCTTACAGCGCGCCTTGGGATCACAGCTGAATTTGAGTACGGCTTTCCACCCATAGACTGATGGTCAGTCGGAGCGAACCATACAGATATTAGAGGACATGCTCAGGGCATGTACAATGGAGATGAGTGGCAGCTGGGAAGAATATATACCTCTTATGGAGTTTGCATATAACAACAGTTACCAAGCTACAATTGGGATGGCTCCGTATGAGGCGTTATATGGCAGAAAGTGCAGAACCCCTTTGTATTGGGATGATGTAGGTGAACGTCGAATGTTAGGACCTGAGATGATACAGATGACTTGTGACAAAGTTAACGTTATTAGAGAACGGATTAAAGCGGCTCAGTCCCGTCAAAAGAGCTATGCTGACACCCGTAGAAAAGACATTGAATTTCAGTATGGAGAAAAGGTATTTCTCAAGATCTCTCCTACTAAAGGGTTGCAAAGGTTTCACAGAAAGGGGAAATTGAGCCCAAGATACATTGGACCATTTGAGATCTTAGCCCAGGTTGGCTCAGTAGCCTACATGCTTGCTCTGCCACCTTCACTTGGGGATGTTCATAATGTATTCCATGTATCCATGCTGAAGCGATATGTTCATGACCCCTCTCATGTATTACCCGTGGAGCCAGAATACCTTGAAGCTGACATGACCTATACAGAACAGCCAGCTGAAATTTTGGACCGGAAGGTCAAAACCCTTTGCAACCGTTCCATTTCCTATGTAAAGGTGCGATGGGCTGATCATTCACTTGAAGAAGCATCTTGGGAGGTAGAGGATGAAATGCAATCCAAGTACCCTCATCTTTTTTATCAACCAGGCACGTAATTTCAAGGATGAAATTTTTCAGAAGGGGGGTAATGTAATACCCTACTTCTTAAACCCAGTCTGACTTCGCGGTTGACCCGGTTTAACCATGAAGGAACCGAACCAAAGGGAGTTAGAGCGGGTTCCTTATGGGCTATGATGGCACGGGTGACCTTAAACACCGGCTGGCCCGACAAGTCCGAGTCAGTGCCAGAAGAGACGGGAGTGCCCAAACCGTGTACATGCACCTACCATAAGGCCATGTACGGATAAAGCAGGTATTGTAGCCGTATATTAAGGTATATATGTATACTACATCGTACCCTAGGGTGGGGTTCGCGCCAGGCCCGAACTCTGTCAAAATCCCAAGTTTTGGCCCTCAGGTGGGCGCACCCACCCACCTGAGTGACCCATCCATGTGCACTATTTAGTTATTTAGGAAGTATATATATAGCATTTATGACTTTCTTTTCTTTTCATTTATGACACCCGTACGTTGGTGAGGATAGTAAAGAGGAGAGAGAAAAGAAAGGGAAGAAGAAGGGAAGAGAAGGAAGAGGAAGAAGAGAAGGATTTCAGCGGCGCCGAAGCTTGATCTTCCCATTCCAGCGCCGGAAGAGTGATCTTCAACTCTAGATCTACATTTGGAGGTAAGCAAAGTCGGGTTCCTTAAACATTCACCATACCCAAGCTTAAACCCTTGATTCGAGTAGGGTTTCTTGAGATCTTGTAAATCCCCTTTGAAATGACGAATCTAAGGTTTAATAGATGATTTATGTGTTGATCTTGAAGGATTTGAAGA
>NC_056565.1:16888490-16911831 GCF_013358625.1 Macadamia integrifolia
GTACTGCTTTTAAATTGCTGGAGTCAGCACTGTCATTTAATTTATTTACATTTCTGTTGAGAGCCGGTGGACGGCATTGTCTTTATTTTTCCGAGTACTCACGGTGGGCCTTCTCCAACAGCCCTATGGGCGTATCGCGGGAGGGAGTTCGCGGCTCGTACCCGGAGTATACGCGCACTGTGGTTGTAGTAGCACTAAAACCAAAGACTTAGTAATGTTGATTAGGTGTATGTGATTTAAAATGACTTGCATGGCATGTAGTGCATATGATGTGTTGTGATGTGTGGACTGTTGTGTGTGGTCCACCTCTACTTACTGAGCTAGTGAGCTCATTCCACGTGTGCACCCCTTTTTAGATGATTTTGCAGGTCATGCATCTGAGGAGCATGGGGTGGGTCCCACAGTCGAGTTTCCTGAGGAGGACTGGTGGACCCCTGAGGAGTTTGAGCATGGCGTAGACTGCGCGTGTGAGAGCTGTGCGGCGGGACAGCGGTTCTGAGGCCGAGCTGAGCTCCAGCCTTGATACCGAGCCGAGCTGTGTACTCTGATGATTTTGATGATTTACTGTATATACTTGATACTTGGACTTTATTCTTTTTGTGTATATATCACGCCTTCGGGCCCAAATGTATATAATTATGGTATCATCATTTGGGTATCAAGTATATGGGAATTATTTACAGGTAAAACTTAGTCTTTCGCTGATCTGATGAATTGATGTTAGTGTGTGTATGCTGTGGTGGAATACAGTATCTGATGATCCTGGCAGGTTTGGGTTAACCGGTGTTAACTCGGTCACCGCTCCGGTTCAGGGTGAACGGGGTGTGACATGATTATTATATTAATTCAATCTCTATCAACACAAATCGTGTGTGGAGAACTTCAAACAGAGAATTTAGTCTTTCAATTTCCAAAGTGACTCTACCGCACATCAGGCCTCCAAGTTAGATGCTAGAGCCAAATATTAACAATCCAAATGAAATTTACTTCCTATACAGAAAAACAGAAATACTCCCCCTTTCTACCAAAACAAATCCAAAAAAGAAAATTCTTATATTTGTATGCCTAAATCAAGTCAGGAATTAGGATAGCAAAATTTCATCATGTGAGAGACAAACATTCTTACCTCGTTCCCTAAAATTTAAAATTAATAAGACATAGGAGATTGCAGACCTTGATGTTAAAGTAGCATTACATGAAAATATTATGGGGCCCTCTGAATCGAATAAAGGAAATCATCAGAATGCAAGTATGAAGAAAGTATCAATATTAACAAAGAAAAACAAACGAGACAAATACTACAAGGGAATGAGATAAAATTTTGACAACGATTACTAGGTGAGAGAGAGAGAGAGAGTCGTGTGAAAATCCTGAAAAACCTTTTTCCAATAAAGAAGGTGGGTTATAGACAAATCTGAAATACCTTTCGCCACTTCTCTCACAGTTGATGGAGGGAGAATGTGAGATAGGGGATTGTGGGAGTCCAAGGAGTGTGAGAGGAATATAAGCTTTAGAACGGGGGAAGCTTTGAAAGACATTGTTAGTTTCATAAATTAAGGGCGAGTGGTAGCAGGACGTATTGCAATCTTATTTTCACTTTCTTTTAATATTAACCGTCCATTTAATATTAGATTAATCTAAACCATCTATTAGTTTTTTATATTGTAACCGATTCCTAGTTTTAAGGGTGGAGAGATGACGGACGTGGTTACTTAACTTGTCTAATATTTTTTTTATGTAAATAAATAAATAAATAATAAAAACCCAATATAAGCAGACTCCTCCTTCGATTCTGTTGGGAAATCTCAATTCTCTCTCTCTCTCTCTCTCTCTCGCTCTCAAAATATGCTAAAATAAGAAAAAAATCAACATAACTATTTTCAGGTACTGAGCATATGAGAGACTTGGTCACACATATCCAAATATCATGTTTATATATTAATCATCAGGGAAGGGATTTGGACAGTAAAGCTTACATGTATGGCAGAGGAGAAATTTGAATTTATAAAGTAAACCAAGCTGTTGAATATCTAGGATTTTATTATTACTTCTTGCGTAGATATAATTAACCTATGAGAATTTACCATGGATGTAAATCTTCAGTAAAATTGGTAAACAAAACTTCAACTAGACTAGAGAGCGGTGAAAAAGGAAGAAGAAAGAAGGAACAACCTTGAAGAAGAAGCTAGGAGAGAGAGAGAGAGAGAGAGAGAGAGAGAGAGAGAGAGAGAGAGAGAGAGAGAGAGAGAGAGAGAGAGAAAGAGAGAGAGAGAGAGATTTCTATTCGGAATCAAAGGAGAAGTCCGCTTATATTGGGATTTTTATTATTTATTTATTTAAATATTAATAATATTAAACAGAGTTGTAACTATTTACAACTCTGTTAGCAGGATTAACGTATTTAACACATGTCAATCATATTATTTACGTGAACATTCACCGGGCTCCAGATGTTCCACATTCCTATTTTTCTGCACGTACCGTGACCATTTTGCCATTAAGTATATATTTAAGAAAATGACCGTTGTAAAAACTCTTAAGATATTTTGAGAAGAGGGTACTCTTGTCATAAAAAAATTTGCCACAAATTTGGAAGAGAGAAGAGAATGTAGAGAGGAGGGGAGATCGTGGGCAAGGGGAGAGTTTGGGAGAGAGAAGGAAAGATGAGATATTCTCTCCCAACTCAAATTCCTAGATTCTCTCTTTGTAACTCACTCTTTGACTCTATTATTGTTGTTGGGGGGAATTTGAGAGAAAGGAGGAATGTAGATTAATAAAGTACTATCTTAAGTGGAGAGAGAGGAGAGTATAGATAGGAGGTGAGATCATGGACAATCGGATAGAAAAATGGGGGGAGTCTGAGAGAGAAGGAAAGTAGAGATAATTATTTGAATATAAAAATAAAGATAAATAAAAGGGTAACAATAATTACAGATAAATTAAAGGATACTAATAATTTATAAAAAAAAAAAGAAGGATAAAGTAGTGAAGTGAAATATTTGCCACTTCGTGCTTTTATATAATAGTATGATATATATATATATATATATATTAGATAACAAATAGTAATATTACGATATTGCAAAAAGTGTGGCCCAATGGGTCTCCATTATTGGTCCCTCTATGGGTCTTGCCCGGCCAAGTGGCCCTTGAACTAACACATACAAAAATAAAAAATAAAAAGAAAAAATAAATAAAAAATAAAAATAAAAATAAAAATAAATTAAAAAGAATAAAATTGAAGGCTTGTAATTTACTGATGTAATGCCCATCTAACTTACACTAATTACAAAATTTACATCATTCGGACTTGTTTGCCTTTTGGTAGAATTTGAACTTGTTTGTCGCAAAGCAAACATACATGGGACATGTAAGATGAACCAACTGATAAGAGATCAATCTATTCTTTCATGAAAACATGATTTGGTTCATTCTATATTTCAGTATTTCGGTACTAGTTTCATCATTAAAAAGAAAAAATAAATAAAGGTTGCCAAAGACAAAATTCTCCACTAAAAAAAAAAAAAAAAATTCCTCAATTGCTTTCCTGCTTACAATGTGATTTTGACTTTCTACACACAAAAAAAAAAAAAGGAGACTTTCTTCAATGTATCGATGGGACCAGGAGGCTTTTACTCAAAAAGTATCCCGAGCCCATTCTGCAAAAGGCCCAAGGATGGGCCTAATCTCTTGGGCCTTAAATTGGGCAGTAGTTTAAAAATCAAAACACAATCTTAGGTTGGGTTGGGTTTGGTTTGACCGATGTATTCCCTCAGCAAATCAAAACCGTCCAAGTATAAGGTTGGAATGGTCCGTAGAAACGGTGCCTGTCACGTTTGTAATGGTGTCTTTAGAGACAGTTCTGTCCCAAAGCGGTCCCTGTGTCTGGCCGAGGGACATAAGGGGCACGCAATGATCACAATGTTTTTTTTTAGGCGCCCTTAGTAATAAGAAAATTTGGATTAATGAGTGTAGAAGGACTTGTTGAAATTCCCTGGGAGATGAGTAAGGTTAATTTGGTCAAATTGAGTCGAGTTCCATGACTCAATGTAGACTCCTGAAAATTAAGATGAATAACTCATGATTTATGCTCGACCATCACCAACGGTCACCTACTTTGCCTCAACCACCACTGGCAGATCCCTACACCCATTTTTTCACTGGCAATAACACTAGTTGTTGCAATGTCATGTGAATTGCTTGAGTTAAACCTAGGGGTGTTAATTGGTCGGGCCGGGTCAATTTCCTTCGGGCTTAATCGGGCTTGACCATTTGAAAGCCTTGTACTATGAACGTCTGTTTAAGTAAACGGGCCTAGCTTTGGCAGCATGGTACAGTTTATAATCTGGTCGGTCAATGTTGGGTTTTAATTGGGCTTCCTTAAATAGGTCTTAACCGGGCTACGGATCTATTTAAGTCTAAACGGGCTTTAAACGTGCCTACCTTAAAATTATTTTCTTAAGTTAGTTGAATGCCTAGAAGTATGTAAGCAAATCTTTAATAAAAAAGAGAAATGATATGAGATTATGGTTGTTCTTATAAAGAAAAAGAAGAGATTATGACCTTTACAATTTACAAAATAAAACTTAATTAAATCAAAACTTATTACAAAGCAAAGGGTAAGAAAGCTTAATATGTTTATTACTAATAGTGACAAAATAGGAATTTTATGTAGTATTAAAAGGGTTGGGCTGGGGTCGAACTATAACGAGTCAGTTCAAGCCGGGCATATAAACATGTCGGTTTGATTGGGTGTCCGACAGACTAGCTACTTGCACCGTGAACGTCTAGTCGGCCTATTTTGGACTTAGTGGAGGTGATGTGATGCTCAGTAGTGGTGCCCCTTTTCTTTTTCTTCACAGTTCAACGATAGAAGTGGACTAGATAATTAAAGTTTTGATTTTATTTATTTATTTATTTTGTGTATGTCGGGTAAAGATGCAAAATTTACAGATAGAGACATGGAATCTTCTTTTTTTAGCGGGAGTTAAATTACCCTATATTATATAAAGAGACTTATAAATACTGCATCAACCACAAGGTCATTTACTTTGAGCAGAAATTGGGCCCTCTGGCCAGTTACTAGAAGAGTTGGGCACTTAGGAGGGTTTTCCTCGAACTAGCCTGAGCCCATTCTAGAAAAGCCCCGAAGTTGGGCCACATATTTTGGGCCTTCGATTGGACTGGGCTGAAAAAATGCATGTGAGAGAGGGCGTAATCGACATTTAACATATTAATAATTTTCAGCCAAAAATTTGGGGGTGGGGGGTTTCCAACGTGGAAGCAGAGGAAGAAGCAGAGAAGGAAAGGGATTTCTTCTTACGATTTGAGAAGAAGGGGAGGAATTTCACATTTGAAAACCCAGACAAAGGAAGAAGTAAGGAAGAATCTCCTAGCCGATGCTCCTTCAAAATCTTATTTCTTTCACACACATGAACGTTAAATTAAAAGAAGGGAAAAAGGAGCAGAAAGTGTAGCTACACGGTTTTGAGAGTCAAGGGGACCGAGGGCTGTTTGATAATTGGAGAGGTCAAGGACGACTCTCATGTTTGGGGAGAGCAGAGAGATTGAAGAAGGAGGAGGTTGCATGCTTCAATAGGTAGGTTTTCTTCCCAAATTCTGTTTTTGATTCCGTGGTTTTAGAATTGGTCGTAAGTACAATTAGATTTTTTTTTTAATTATTATTAATATCATCGGATGGTAGATTAGAATCATGATTGTGATTTTGGTGGTTATTGGTGAATTGATATTTCGATATGATATTGTAGGTCATAATTATGGTGATCATGAATTGGACTCAGAGTTTTGATGGTTGTTGTACTATTCTTCGGGGGGTTATTGTTTGTGGATGAAGGATTTAAACCCTTCTCTTAATTTTGCTTTCGATTAATCATCTCCGTTGGCTGCAGTTTTATACTTTAGAGAAATTCATTTCAACTTCATGTGGATTTTGGGTTTTGGATACTATAGATTCTCGGTTCTTGTGGCTGCTACAGTAGGGTTGCATAAAGTTCATTTTGATCCCTAGAAAATTATTCAACTCTCTATCATATACGGTGCTCTGATTTTCCAAGTAAGCACTGGGAATTACGGAGTGGGAAAGAAATTATGATTTGAATAGTTCGATTGTTATCCTAATTACCCGGGGTCTTTGCAGCGATAGATAATGAAGTGGTTTTGCCCTTGTTCTCTGTTTTTCTATTTAATTGAAATTTTTATACATTTAAGATGCAGTAATTCAAGTTATCACAAAGGAGATTTGAGGTGCAAGTTGGAGGTATTTGAAAGACAAAGGAAAGAAGGCAGAACACCTTGCTTGTATTGAACTAATGTGACAGCGAGGACTGTTATTTAAAGAAAATTATGGTCTTAGATAAAGTGGAGCAGTTAGAAGGATTTGTATTTTTGGCACTGAATGAATAGTATAAGGCTTCATTCAGTTTGCATGAGTTGGGCAGGTCAATGATTGTTGAATTTCCAAACGACCTGTTGGCTTGCCCATCCTTCCTGTCCAATAGAGTCTTCGCTCTTGGTTTTAAACATGAGTCTATATACATTCATCCTCAAATTTACAAATACAACAGAGTATTTGTCCAAGCTTAAATTTTTCATTGTTTCTATTTAAAACTATGATGGTGCCAATTTATCTTTGCAACTTTGTGATTTTTCCACATTTGGTATATGTTGAATAATGAGTTATTGCAATAACAAGTTTTAGGGGTTGTATCCAAACGGACTCTTAAGCCCACTTAGGGTTTTATTTCATTATAAGTAAGAGGGCTGTGCTCATTAATGCACAAGTCCAATCATAGTTAGCAAATTCGGATTCGGGAATTATTCGGACGGAGAATTATTCGGAATAATTCGGACGATTAATTTAAGGATTCGGTCAAAAAATCTTATTGGGGTTTTTTTTTTTTTTTTTAAAATTGTTTTTTATTTTTATTTTTATTTTTTTAAATAATGTTTAAATGGACCGAATAATTCGGTTTAATTCGGGTTCGGTCCGAATTATTCGCGATTTATATTCATTTTTGAAAAAGTCGCGAATTTTAACGAATTTTATTTTTAATTCGGATTCGGTCCGAATTTTTGATAAAATTCGGAAAAATTCGGTTCGGCCTAATAATTCGCGAATTATTCGGCCGAATTGCTAACTGTGAGTCCAATTCCCCAATTCTTCATGGTATCGGAGCGGGTTTCTCCCAAACTCTAAACTCCATCTTCCTCACCTCCATACCCTTATCGCCGCCCTCCCATTGCCGCCTCTCCATTGTGATCGCTGCCCTCCTCGTGACACCACCACACCCCTCTCTCTCTCTCTCGCTCGCTCATGCATGCATGCATGGGCGTGCCGCCTTCCCACCACCGCTACCCCTCTTCTCTCTTTTGTGCCAGGCCTGTTGAAAGAAATAGGGATGTTGGGTTGTATACCGACTAGTTCTCTTATTGAGCATAATCATAAGCTAGGAGAAGACTGTGGTCCTTCCCTTGTTGATGCAGGGAAATACTAGAGACTAGTGAGGAAATTGATCTATTTGTCTCTGACTCGTTCATACATTACTTATGCAATGGGAGTATTGAGCCAGTTTATGCATGCACCCAAGAGTGGGCACTTGGATGTTGTGTATCGCATCCTTAGATAGTTGAAGTTCTTTCCGGGAAATGGACTTTTGTATGCCAAGAACAATCACTTGATGATAGAAAGTTATTATGATGCTGATTAGGTTGGATCCATTTCTGATAGATGATCTACATCTGGTTATTGCACATTTGTGGGTGGTAACTTGGTTACATGGAGGAGTATAGCTAGATCTAGTGCAAAGCCTAAATACAAGGCAATGGCTCATGGAGTTTGTGAACTTATTTAGTTCCTTCAGTTTTTTTTTGAGTTGGGGTATGACACTGAAGGACATATGTGACTCTATTGTGATAACAAAGCAGCTATAAACATTGCCCATAACCCTGTGTAGCATGATAGAATAAAGCACATTGAAGTGGACCGACATTTTATTATAGAGAAGATTGACTTTGGCAACATTTACACACCTTTTGTGAAGACCTGTGATCAATTGGCAGACATCTTCACCAAAGGAATCATTCCTTACTAGTTTAGTACCCTCTTGTGCAAGCTGAGAATGTATGACATTTATTCTCCAGTTTGAGGGGGAGTGTTAGAATTTATGTAATAGGGGTAATTTAGGAACTGTTTTACAATATGTTGTCCAAAGTTGTAGTTCTCTTTCTCTCTCTCTCTCTCTCTCTCTCTCTCTCTCTCTCTTTCTCTCTCTCTCTCTCTCATTTATCTCCCTAGGGAGGACTATGTAATTTCCTTAATTAGTTTGAACCTAATATAGGTGGGAAGAGCTCATTGCTCTCCCACGGTTTGCACTCTTCACTCTCTTTCTCCTCTCAACTTCTCTCCTTATGCTTCCTTCCTCTCTTCTCTATTCTCCCTCATCTCTAACCCCAATCTCTTTGATTTCCAACTTTAACAGCAAGGAGGTAGCAGGACAACAAAGGAAGACTTGTTCTAGGATTTCCCAAATTTGTCCTGTGTCAGTTGGTTTAAATGCATAGTTGTCATGGCGACAAATCGATCCAAGGCGGTGGAGGGGTGGCTAATCGATTTGGCGATGAATCGCCCGTTATGGCGTTGCCATGGCGGTCAAATCGCCCATGTGTCATTTTTTATTTTCTCTATTTTCTAAAGTTACTTAGTATGCTATTTTTTTATTTCCCCCATTTTCTAAAGTTATTTAGCATGCTACAAGCCTACAATATACACCCTATAACATATAAAATCAACATTAAGCAACATCAGATATTAAAAATCAACATGGCCCTATCAAAATCACCCTGCATTTTACAAAAAATCGATCGCCTAGTGAATCAGGCATGACCTAGCATCCATGCGGTGCCATGGTGACGCCTGTCAACCAATGGCGACCGCCATTTGTGAGTCACGTAAATCGTAGCACTGCCATGAACTTCTTTTTCAGCTAGGACGCCTGTGCTTAAATGCAAACCAAATATCGTCCATCAGATGATCAGGAAGATGCCCAATGTCAAACTTTACCACCATAATCCAATTGTCTAAGTTCTCCTTACCTTCTTTAACAGCATGAGTTCGGGATCCCTTGTTGCTAAGTGCTAACACTTTCCATAATGATTTCACATCAACTAGGTCCTTTGTTTATTTGTTTATTTATTTTACTTGTAGGCAATCTTATTCTGATTTTATTAATCCCTCTTTTCAGTTCATATTTTTATACCAAGTTATCTTAACATTTCAAATCTGATTCAAATTCCTGGGCATTCCTCAACACCAACAGATTAATCCAGTTTTAATCTGTAAGTGTATCTGCTTTATTAGTTGGGCACAATACCCACAATCTATCACACTATCCTACATCAGACATGTACCAATAAATACTTTGATATGAATGAACTTGTGTGAGCTAGAGTAGCATACTTGCATGACACTGCAAACCAATAATTATGAATCTAGACACCATAACATGCCTCAACTTCCCTTTGACGTTCATTGCCAGTCCTCGCTATAAGCTGTTGTCATTAGTCAGATCTTGGAATGTGTTTGACTTATTGGATCAATATGATCCTGTATGGAGGCCTAGGTGCAAGCTTGGGAGGGATACAAGGTGCTGGTAGCAGCCCAATAGGCTGAAATAGAGTTTGGAGTAGTTATAATGTATAGGCCAAGCTTTTATTTCTATGGATTTCATTGTAATAAGACCACAAGGTGAGGGTGAAGCTATTACACGAGATTAGTGTCTTAAGTGTTTAAGTTAGAAGAGAATCCTTATTAGCTAGATAGAGTTATGTTGTCAGTATATTTACTTCATTCTGTGTATAAGAGTGATTAGGAGTCCTATACCAAGTGCACAAAGCTGAATTGTATGCCATGGATAAGTTAATTTCTTGAATTATATTAGCTAAAAGATTCTTCACACCCAAACATAGCCTAAAGGAATGTGGCTTTGGCAATGCTATGGATAAGTTGATTTCTTGAATTATATTAGCTAAAAGATTCTTCTCTCCTTCTTCGTATGCTTTCCAATGGGAATAAAAAAGGAACATTGTTTGCACTCGAAACGGGTATAATATACAAGAGTTGTAGTCTGTTAAAGTTAATGCAATGATTAGTTTCACCCAAAAAAAAAAAGGGTTAATGCAACGATTAGGTGGGTAATTTTGTAAATCAAAACCTAATTTTGAATAATCAGATTGTTTTTCTATTTTATCTTTTTCCTATGATGAGGAACCTTGGCGCATCCTAAGTAGATTAGACATGGGCACACATAAGACCTAGCAAGGCTACAACTCACATGGACCAAGAATACTTAGAACCTACGTGAACCATAAAACTGGATTAATCTGCTGGAGTTGAGGAATGGTCAGAAGTCTGAATCAGATTATTATTGAAATTAGATTTGAAATGTGAACATAACTTGGTATAAAAATATGAACTGAAAAGAGGGATTAATAAATCAGAATATGATTGCTTACAGGTAAATATATATATATATATATATAAAGGACCTAATTGATGTGAAATCAATAAAGAAAGTGATTACAATGAGAAATTCTAGAGCCTTGTTGTTAAAGAAGGTAAGGAGCTCCTAGACAATTGGATTCTAGCGGTAAGGTCAGACACTAGGCATCTTCTTGATCATCTAATGGACGATATTTGGTTGGCATAAACAAAAAATAGCGAACATCATCTCTTATTCAAGTGGAGGCAAGTGGCATGATCTTTGATGAGGCTCTGGTGGAGGTTATTAATGTGCAATTTTTAGCATCAGAGAGTCTTGCAAAGGATACCATGGTTGTCAATCATGGCATCTAGGTGACCTAAAGCGTTGGAGTGGGCATTGACACAAGGTGACACTAACAAGAAGCTTCGGTGACCAAGGAGCTTGGATGCCTAGGCGATGCCTTGACAACTATGATGGATATTGATAGTGAAGTGGAGAGCTGAAGTGGGTAGTTTTCATAGTTGTCAAGGCATCACCTAGGCACCGCTTGGGTGACAAAAACCTTTGTGGTTGTCTAGGAATGCTATCGCCTTTGTGCATATTCAAAAGTTGTATCCCTTGGTCGTCTAGGCGATGCCTCAGACACCTTGTGACTTGGACCGTCTAGGTTTTATATATTATTTTTCGTCTTAAATTGATTTCTTTTTTGACTTTTGTATATTCTTGTGTGTGAAATTTCTATACGTTGAGATGTATGGGATCAGTGGGATAAAAACAAAGGAAAGTCAAAAAAGGGAAGGAACTAAAGAGACGGCTGAACTGTTTGATCCTCAAACCCTTCTCCCTCCTGAAAATCCAATCCACGACTGGCGACAAATCCCACAACTCTACTAACCCTCGGAGATCCTACGACTCCACTGCCCCCTTATTTTTCCTTCTTCCCTTCTCTGTCTCCATGTTGCAGTTTGTAAATCTTCCCCCCTATCTTTCTTCTCCTCTTTTTTCTCCCTTTCTTCCCTTCTCTACTTCCCTGTTTTGTTTTGTAGTTCTTTATTTTTTTCTTCTCTATTTATTCTTCTTCTTCTACTACTTCCCTCAACCCCCACCCCCCCACACACCCCCCCCCCCAAAAAAAAAAAAAAAAAAAAAAAAACTGAGCTAGTAAACAGAATAAATTCACTGATAACCTAATGGATTGATGAATACTATGAAAAAACAAAAGAAAAATGAGAAAAAAAAGGAATATATTTACCACAAACATAAAAGTTTGCTCTTGCGGTAATATTTTTTTGGATATCGCAGCTAAGATTTTGCGTTGCCAATGCTCTTACATCAATATAATCATATGCGTAGTCTTTTTCAGTGAAATCAGGGATCAGAAACAGAAAGAGACACTTATAAATGACCTGGTCTAGAGTCTTGAAAGAAGTTAAGAAATTATTGGAATGGGGAATTTCTGATGAAAGGGGGTTGAATATGAACTTTGAGGAGTCTTCATGATTTTAACGTGGAACTTTTGATGCCTCGAATACATTTTGTTTCATGTTAAGAGATGCATTCGAGTTTAAATTTGTGTATTTTCTGATTTTGAAGGGGTGAGGGGAATTTCGATACTTAAAAAAAAAAAAAAAAGAGCAACCCCCCAGTGCACGAGGCTCCCACTACTGCAGAGTCTGGGAGGGGCAAGTGTACGTAGCCTTACCCCCTGCTTCGCAGAAGAGGTTGATTACAAATCAAATTTTTTTTCCTTTTCATTTTGGGTAAGAATTGGGCTACCGACTGCCTTCACTTACTACTGAGGGGAGTTTGCACCCAACTGTCCTCCTGCTCTTCCCGCTCGGCTTATTGGACCTTCTTCATAAGGGTATGAGGGTTCTATTGAGTGCCTGTCTACTAGTCCACTTGGACATCTTGTTCGAACCACTATATAACAGAACCCCTCATTTCGGTCTTCAAATTGTGATGAAAGTCGGTGACGGCTCAAAAAGGCAATAGAGTATCTTTGGTTGGCAATTTTTTAGAAGGATTAGCAAAGACACAAGATTTTTCCAGAACTCTTCTTCCCGTAGATATATGTGATTCTTTGTTTGTATTACAGGCATAGTTTTTAAGGCGGTAAGGCGACGGAGGCAAGAGGGTCTTTCGGAGCGCTTTAGTGATAAGGAGGGCATAAAGCGTCGCCTTATTGACTAAAGCGTTCCTGTGTAATTTTTTTATAAAACCAATCTATTTGGCTCAAATCCTAATTGAATCCTATTACTCATATGTTAAATAAATATTAAAAGTTCATATTCATACTAATGTAAGATATTCATCAAGAAAACAAATTGATAAAGTGAATAAACTAAGTTCATCTTCATCAATCATCAATCATCAATCATCATAACATATTAACATATAATATAAATACATAATTATGATATAAAATTATAAATATAAAGAAAATAAGACATAAAAAATACAAGTATTTATTATACTTACCTCTATGATGCCAAAATGAGTGCCTAAGGCCTAAGGTCATCCACTATATTTCTACTCCTATCAAAGAAGAATGTAGCTCACCGCTGCCGAAGCAAACTCACTGCTGCCAGAGCAAAATGGTCGCCTAGATCAGTGGTTCTTCCTTGTTCCTTGATTCTTTCTCAAAGCCCTTTCTTAAAATCCTTGACAAAATCCAAACCCTATTTGTGAATTGTGTTTTTGTATTGTTTGTTTTGGTTATTTTTGGTGGAGTAAAGCTGATCCCATACATCTCAAGCGTTAACAAAATCATACATCTACTAATAAAAAATCTATATTTGGAATCTTCATCAAGTAATTTTAAAATGTGTTAAAAAAAAAAAAAAACATAAGGCGCCACTTCACGTAAGGCGAAGCACTGCCTTACCATCGCTAGACCGCATCAGCCCCACGCCTTAGCAGCGCCTTAAAAGTCGCCTTACCAGCGCCTTAAAAACTATGATTACAAGTTTTTAATCCTAATTGTAAATGTTATTGAATTCCTGGTTCCCTGTTGCTTGTAGCTACATATTTGCATATTCCTTTATTTCTTTATAAAATTTCTTTTCTTTCCTATCAAAATAATTGAGGGTAGAAGAGGGATGAAAATATGAACCAAGGGAATCCTAATTTGACTTTGGCAAAAAGGGGAAGAATTGAACTTAATACTACTTGGATTACATTTTACTTGGTGTGTACATCTTGAGTTTCCCTTGAACTTGATTACCTGTATTGCTTTTATTGGTACTTTATGTTGGCCCATTTGTTTTTTTGTGGTTCTTTTGTGCACCTGGCTTATGATTGGTTATGAATATGTGTATTTACTATTGGGGCCTTCCCTTGGTTTCCTTATGATTGGTGCTGCTCTGTTTCCTACCCATTGGTCTCATCATCCCTGTGGCCTTTGCTTGAAGTGCTCTGAATTGATTTTCCACTTTATGTTCCTTCAGTAGGATCTTGGTATTGGTTACAGTTACAAAGTGTCGTCAGTTTCTTGAGCTTCTCTGTTTTGTTTTTCCTCATATGATCTTGATGTTTCAGAATTGCAAAGTAGCTTCATTGATGCGGATCTAGATTCCGAGACTGGAATTGAGTTGCTTTGGGGCCCACCCAATCACCAAATAACTCAACCCATGAATAGAGTGGCAGAATTGTAAATATTTGGAATCTTGTAATAGGGTGGCAGGCTTGTAAATAAAAGGAATCTTAAAAGGGTAAGTGGAAGTTAAGTAAATGATGGGATATGAAGGGAATTAAGAATTATTGTGAAGGGACAAATTAGGAAGCAAAGTTAAGCCAACGGTTGGGGGTAAAAAGGGAGAAAAGTAGGGGTATTTTGGAAACACAGGACGAGGAATAATAGACAAAAGAAAGAGTACCTCTTTGAAATAAGCAAGTCCACGATTCTGATTTTAGGTTGTCTTCAGCCTCAACTTTTTAGCCAAGTACAAATCATCTTGTGCATAAAACTAGGGGTGTCAAAAAAGGCTGGTCAACCCGAACCAACCCTAGCCCGCCCTGAGCCCAAACAGGGCTTGGGCTGAGATTTCAGCCCATAGGGTGGGTTAGGGTTAAGATTTTCAAGCCCGAGGCAGGGTTGGGTTGGGTTGGGTTGGGCCTAGGTTGAGGTCTCAACCCAACCCAATCCAACCCAACTATGTTTATTAAGTATATAATCATATAAATATGCTACTAATTATTAATGGGTACTTATAGAAAAAGGTCTTTCGTTTTCCACAATCTACTTATATACGAAAACTTTGGTCTTTGGCCTCTACAATGAGTCAAGATCAAGCAACCAAGTAACTGATAGTATTGGGTTAGACTGGATTGGGTTAAACCCTGGCCCAATCAGGGTTCATCAGGGTTGGGTTGGGTTGTGTTGGGCTAAACCCGACAGGATTGGGCCTGGGTTGAGATATCCCAACCCAACCTAGGGCTGGGCTGGGTTGAGTTAAGAGACCTTAGGGTTGGGCTATGTTTTTCAAAACCAAGCCCAACCCGGCCCATTGACACCCCTATATACAACCATGACGGTTGGCAGCACCACACGAAAGAGAAAAACCCTTTCATTTCCTCCTGGTTTACCATGAAATTCCAGGCTAGATTTTGAGACCTGAAGGCCTTTGGATCCCGATAGTTCGAAGTGGGACAGTGGTCCTTGGAACTCAGATCTAATAGTAAGTAGAACCAGCAATGTGACACCTAAAAATACGGCAAGTACCAGACCCGCCTGGGAGATCGGTGAGTTGTCCCCACCAAGAATACGGCAAGTACCAGGTGATTTGGGAGATTGGTGAGGGTGTGCACGCTTTAGTCCACATTGCCTAGGGAGAGATTATTGGGCTAGTTGATAACCTCTAGCCTCTTTAATATGGTACAACGCGTTTTAAAGCCTTAAGACCTATGGACCAAAGAGGACAATATTGTGCCAAGGCTAATGGGGCTAAGGCATTATAGATGGTATTAGAGCAGACCCCGATAGTGTGTGGGGCCACAACAGGGACATTGTGCCGAAAGAGGGGAAGATTGTGATATACAAGAATACGACAAGTACCAGACCCACCTGAGAGATTAGTGAGGTGTCCCCACTAAGAATACAAGTACTAGGGGGTTTGGAAGATTGGTGAGGGTGTGCAAACTTTAGTCCCACATTGCTTAGGGAGAGATTACTGGGCTATTTGATAAACTCTAGCTTCCTTAACATGGTGCAATGCATTTTAAAGCCTTAAGGCTCATGGGCCAAAGAGGATAACATTGTGCCAAGGTTAATGGGGCCGGGGCATTACAAGCAAAGTTGCAGATCTCAATTCTCTGAGATTACCAATATCAAGCAGCAAAACCCTTAGGGGTAGGTCACCTAGAGGTAGCCATCCTATTCCCAAAATCTCATAGCCAAAGGGGCTGGTACAGTGAGTACACAGGTATTCTTCTCAGGCTAGGAATACCACACAAAGATGAATAGGGATATAGGAGGGAGAAGAGATCGATTCAGGGAGGGAAGAAGAAAGAAGTAGAAGATCAAAGGAGGAAGGGATATTGATGTGGATCCGTGTTCCAAAGACTGGAGCGAAGAATAGAATGGCAGAATTGTAAATGTTAGGACTCTTGTAATAAGGTGGCGGACTTGTAAATAAAAAGGAATCTTTAAAAAGATAAATGGAGGTTCCAATAAGTGATGGGATATAGAGGGAATTATGAATTATTGTGAGGGGATAAATTAGGAAGCAAAGTTAAGACAAAGGTTGGAGGTAAAAAGGGGGGAAAAGTAGGGGTAATTTGGAAACACAAAGGACAAAAGAGAATGATAGACAAAGGAAAATACCTCTTAGAAATAAGAAGCCCACAATTTTGAGGTTTGTCTTCAACCTCTAGATAGCCAAGGGTCTTGTTTAAGACCAAAGAAGAAGAAAACGAGCTTCAGCCCTTAAAGCCTCTTTAAACAGCTCTTAATCTCCAGATCTGGGGTTGCCAAAGCCTGTTGAGTTGACTCAGAACATTGCAGTTCAAGAGATCAGGCAGATCTAAAGTGCAGATTTCTGAAACAAGGAACCAGCGACAGTAACAGGTTCTGCCATGGGTGACAGGTTGATATCTTCACTGAGAGGGATTTCATCCACCAAAACCACAGGGCTTCTGATTGCCCAGATTAGTAGATGCTTTGTCCAAAGTTTCAGAGTTAACAAATGAATTTCAAGAGGATTTTGATCCAACTAGAAGCTGTTGGGTTAGTTCAGAACAGAGTACTCCAGAAGGGGAAAATCACAGTATGCAAAAATAAGGAAAAAGAAGAAAAGAAGGGAGAAGAAAGTGAATCTCAGAGAGGGAGGAAAAGAGGGTCGGCAGCCATGGTTCAGCTAAGCCAAAATATTCAATTTCAAACTTCAATTCTTCAAATCTGAGTTTTTTTCCATTACATGGCTATTTAAAGAAAATAATGACATAACATTGGAAGCTAATAAAAATGGAAACTAATCCTAAATAGCAATTGAAATAAAATCCGAGCTAAATAAAATACCACAAACTAATTTCTAGACCTAAAAAAAGGAAAGTAAATAAGAAAATCCCAACACAAAGAGATCCCTTCCATCGCCCAACTGCATCAGATATGCAAGACTCACGGCAGCCATGGTCTTAACAATCAAATCATTCATTTGATTCTTCAATTCCAAAAACTGAAATCTCCATCGAATTACATCAATATAAATGCAATCAAAGTGTAACAATGGAAACTAATTAAATTGGAAACTGACCTAAATTAGAAACTGAAATCTAAACAAAAAGTGAAACTCTCAGCTAACTTGACTGACACCCTACTCTAACAATAAGGAAACAAATAAATAGTTAAAGTACTAAATTAACCCCAAGTCTTCCTGTGCCCAACTACATCATTCATCCTCTAGGTTTAACTCTTATTTCATACACAAGTAAGGGGACATGCATAATAAATTTATTATTCAATGACTACAAGCATATTTTACAATGTAATGACCGTATGTCGATTTACTTGTGGTTCAAGAAATGCATGTTATGCGCTTGTGGTGCATGCTAAATAAATATGCTACAGAGAAGTTTTTCTTTTTCTTTTAAGCGTCATATTCATACTTTTTCCACCTTTTTCACACACTGTATGGTGCACACACACGGACACACAAACACACATGGGCCGCATGGCACACACACGAAGCACACCAAAAAAAAAAGAATCGTTACTTTTCTCCATGTTAAGGACATCTAGATTTGGTAAATATGTCATGGGTTAATGTCTTCTTTACCTTTTGTGGTCAACCAAACATGGTTTGAATAGTTTGACCTATGAATCCAATACTTAATAGGTTGTCTTCCACATGGAAGTGCCTTGTAACACCAATAGCACCTGATAATAAAAAAGAGGGCATACCCAATGCTCCCGCCACTGTGGGGTATGGGGAGGGTCATAATGTACGCAGCCTTACCCCCGCTTCACAAACTCAAACCCGCGAACAATAGGTCACAATGGAGCAATCTTACCTGTAGCACCTGATATTTTCTAAAATGTATCTTCATCTATCGGGTAACGTGACCTGTCAAAATTCGCTATGATTAATTGAAGTTTTATCAAAACCTGAATCTTTAGGTCTAGACCAAACTTGCACTTGTAGCAAGCCCTAAATTCTTGAACTTAGCTGATTCCACTTGGATTTGACCAAGCTCGGAACTTGCTTGAGCTTATGTTGCCACTAACTTAATAATGTTGAAAGTTAAGCCAGCCAAAGATTATTTTATACACTCAGATGGTACATTGATGTAAACCAAGAATAGAAGTTGACCACATGAAAAAGAAGAGCGCAATCTAATAAACTTGGAGTCACATTTAATAAATATTCGCATTCCAATGTTCATAAATCATATGCATGGATGGGGAGAAAGAGTAGTCCTATACTTGGATCAGCTAAAATTGTTTTTTAATGTCACAGTTGTATGTACAATACTTTCCATCACATTGTATTCATTTTGTATTCAGCTTCTCTAGAACAGAGACTGCATTATGTCTTGCTTGAATGCTTATGATATTTTGGTTATCTAGCAGGTCCAATGGATCTTGAGACAGAGAATCGAATTGCTGTGATACTCATGAAACAGGCAGCAGAGTTGCGGGCGCAAGCTGAAAAGGATGGTATGCTTGTCTATCTACATCAACCCCAAGTTAGGGGTCGGCCAAATTCACGTTTCCTTACAGCAACTGTTCGTGGGGTGCAGCAAGGTTAGTGCCTCATCCGAATTTGTACTCCTATTTCTTAATGCTGATAAATTGTGTAGCACCTTAGTGAGGTGACAGGTTCATTTGAGATTTGAGACCAAAAAAAAAAAAAAAGGAGAAAAAGGTAGTATCATTTTTCATGGGGTAAGAATTTGTCCTCCTATTCTATTTCTTGGTCTTAGGGGGGGATGGCCAGATGGGTCGGGTAAGAATGTATAATTTTGCAACAGAAAATTTGATGCTGATAATTTCACATGCATTGGTTTGTAAGGCATAAAAGGGAAGGTAGAGTGTAGGCTCCACTGCATAATACATGCACTAAGAGGGCATAATTGTTTTATGGCTGGTTTGGACATTATACACTTTGCCTTCCGGAGATAGAAATTCCATTTTCCACTGAATTATTTACTTTGCTTTTTCAAAATTTTTGTTGGATGTCTGGGGAAACAAAAGTGTAAAAGCACATTCACATTATTTATGTATGACCGTTTTATGTGGAAGCAAATGAGATCCAGATGGAAAATTAAATTAAAGAACAAAGAATAGGAGGAGGTAACCTAAAAAAAGGTATCATTGTCATGTATTGATGCAATCATTATGTCCTATGCATGTTTTATTTTGAACCACTTTAGTTATAGACTTATAGTTGTCAAGGCACTTCTAAGCTATGCTTTGGCTGTTATACCCAATGTGTCACTAAGAGGATGGGTTGAATCAGTGACGACACAAAGGGATAGGTTGTTCGGCGGTGTGCCTACATCCACGGTGCAAATGACCATTCGAGCTACAATACAAATCCATCCTCAATATAATGCACTATACAGTTATTCTACTGCACCCACAATCAAGAGCACCAACACCCTTACAAGATTCAACAGATAACCCACTGTGTTTGGGGCTACAACCCAACTTTTCTTATCCCGCACCCACACAACAATGTTTACAATCAACAATGAATAGTAGGTTTACAATAAAAACTTAGAACATCAAGTCTTACCCACAGCCCCAGAATAGACTTACATTCAATGAGAAATAAAAATCAGAATTAAATAAACATTGTATACAATCTGATTTCTTCTTCACACAACAACCACCTTCTCAGACAAGGTATATAATCACGATCAACACCCCAATCAGTTTCTCAAACTGATATCAGCAAAGTATCATATTTATGGCGGCACCTTCAATTTCAGATCAGTACTAGTACCTCTCTAAGAACAGTATAGAACTGTAGCGGCAACATATACACCGTTCCCTCTCTTTAGATTAACAGCAGCAACAGTATGTATATATTCTTGATTGCAGCAATATATGTATCCTGAGACTCAGATTAAAAAACATTTATATCCTTCTAATAATCTGCTTGGATTTGCATAACCGCAGCAATAATCGGCAGCACCTCCTTTCTTTGTTCTTGATTGAAAGGTATAGCTGCAACCATGGTCCTTTTAGATCTCGGGTTGTCAACTTCTCTCTATCAGATATGGATAGCAACTTCTTTCAATCTGATGTAATGTGCACAACATAGTTGTCAAGGCAACCCAAGGTGGTGGAGGGGTGTCTAAGGGCTTAGGCGACCAAGCGCCTGCCTAGTCGTCCGAGTGTTATTTATTCCCCCCTCTTTTTTAACATTATTTAGTATGTGACATATGCCTTGTACCATCAAAATCAATATATAGAAAAAATATTCTTGTTCTCTAATAAGTTTGACTAGTCAAATGAATTTATTTTAAATGAGATCTTTTGTATTTGGTAGAGCACAAAATCAGTTTTCCAACAAGTCTAAGATTATTTAAATCTAAATTGTAATGACAAATTATGTTCTGGTCAAACTTATTTTAAAGTGTGTAAATCCTATTAAAATTGCCTGAATGAAAATTTATAGACAGCAAAACAAAAGATTATTTCATCATACTTCTGATTTTTAACTATGTTTTACCATGATAAGATTTATGAAATTTTTAGAATTGAGAAAAACCCAAGAATTTGAAAGTTGAAAATCGCCCCGATAACAAAAAATCTAGTTTTTGTTCTTGGACTGGAGTTGACTTTTTATCATTTTATTTTTTAAAATATTTTTAATGGATTCAAATAGGGGGAGTAGTTGTTTATTTATGAATAATATCTTAAGTTAAATGATATTTGACATAAATAAGTGTTGCGCCTTGCAGTAAGGCAACAATCGCCCAAACCCCAAACTAGGTTGCCTGGACGCCTAGGCGTCTCGCCTAGTCGACGCCTTGACAACTATGGTGCACTACAGCACCTTCTTCATCACAAAAGAAATCTTCATTAAGCCATAGCAACAACCATCTTTCACCTTTCAGAATCTCAGATCAAAGTATCAGCATCTGTTCACGATTTGCTAATGCTGCTGCTTCTTCAGATTTGAAAACTCTTGTGGCAGTCTTTGTTAACAGTAGCACAGCACTTTCAACACAATATAATCAAACCTCTGCCGTGAATCTCTCACTCAAAAACTCCCTCTCATTCTCTGCAAATTTTTTTTTTTTTTTTTTTTCAGGTGCAGCTTTCCTCTGTTTTTTTTTTTTAATCGGCTGCCTCTCACTCTCTCAATGCTTCTCTCTTTTATTCTGCAAATTTCCAAGAGTTTTAATTCTCCCCCTAGAAGCCATCTTATATATAAAATGAATGTTGGCAATAAGGTATTCTTCAATTCACACAACACCAAGAATCCCTACTGAAATCAATTTCTTAACCTTCAAACTTTCCAATTTTCATTCGTATGTAGCTGACTGAGATTCACTTTCTAAAAACACTTCGGGACACCAAGCAAGGGAACTTTGATTTCAGAATCCTCAACCTTGGCTTTCTGTAATCGTATTAGTACATGACTACCTAGCTTCAAGAGGGTTTTGGAGAAAAGAATCCCTGAAAGATCTGGACTTTAATATCGCATGATCAATAGTCTTCTGGATTTAAGCTTTAAAAAGAAAATGCAACTCCTCTTCTTACCTGTAATAGCAATAGCTTGACTGTAGGATGTAATCTTGGGCTGGACTTTATAAGGACACCATGTTGCTTCTTCAAACTGGATTCTCACATGATACCCCACGCACTAAAGATGACCTGAAAATTTCCTTTTTAGTGTGGGTATCTTGTTGAAACAATTTCCCTGACTTCTATTTTCTGAGGCTGCATTGAGCTATAAAGGATCTTAGTTGTACAAAATTAATATCTCCTGTGAGCTGAACCATATTAGCTGCATACTTTGTAGGAGCCCCATTACGGCTCAAAATTTTAATTGCAGCCCAAGCTGACTTCATTATACACTAAGCTGACAGCTTGACATCATTGACCCAACTCAATATTTAACTTGCTGATCTTGTATCAACTGAGTCCAACTCCAACTGCTGAACTTCTTGTTGAAGTGAGCTGGACTCCATTTTTTACTAAGGCTGGCCCACTATGGAACCACCAACCATCAAGCTGAACGCTGAACCAAGAACCAATACGCTGCACGAAACCAATTTTATGAACATGAACAATTAGTGAGTGACTCAACTAGGCTGAACCGAAAATGACACTTGTGTTTACAATTCCAACACATAAAAGGACTGCTTAACACTAACCAGGGATAACATAGGCGACACCAAGGTGCCAATGCAGTTCTCCAAGACCTAGGCAACCTGCTGCCAAATTGCCTAGATGCCGATGTCCCAAAATCCATCAGAAAAAGAGAGAAAAGGGGGGGGGGGGGAATAGAGAAAAAGGAGCTGCAGAAGCTGGCACTGCTGCAATTGGCAGAAGAAGAAGACGTAACTACCTGTCCCACTGCAACCGCCAAAGACGTAAGATTTTAATTTTAGGTAGAAACCCCCTTAAAATTACTTATAAATGGTCATTGTCTTATATTTTACTTCTAATCGCCCTTTCGTATCTGCATGCTTCAATCTCCTTGCCACTGCCTGGGCTTGCCTTGGGCCCATTACAAGTATGACTGCAGTTAATATGAAATATTAGTTAGTGAACTATTCTGTTTACCGTTCCATAAAGTGCTTTTAGGATGTTAACAGAACTGGCAATTGAGGTTCATAAGATGGATGGCCATCAATTTCTAGTCCCTGAACTCTCTCTTTGCTTTTGTTCATCTAAGAATGGACTAATGCACCCATTCCACTGATTGGTGGAGTGAGGACCCACTGTCCATGATGTGGTTGGTAGCTGTAATATGCTTGTGAATGCACTTTTTCCTTTCCCCCCCTTGTAGTGCTACTTTTTTGGATGCTTATTTTGTACTGTGGATTTCTTCAGTAAATCGAGCTGTAGAAATGAATGAAATGTGGCGAGTCCGGCGGAAAGAACTGCAACTGGATGATAGGCTGAAAGAAAGATCAAGAGATAACGGCACAAGTAGGAGATATCAGGACCACAACAACACCAGTGGAATTAGGACATGCAGGGAAACTGAAAGAGGTGCTGCTGATGTATCTGCATCAAGCAATAGAGGTTTTGGAGATTGCTACTCAAGTGAAGAAGGTGGTCTGTGGGATGAAGAGGTTGAAGAATTTCTACACTCAAGGTAATTGGCAAGCTCTTGTAGTCATGTACAGTTGTCTTTCTTGTGGTTTTTTTTTTTTTT
>NC_056565.1:16911931-16931640 GCF_013358625.1 Macadamia integrifolia
CCCAATGTCTTAAAGGATTTTTATCTTGGATTATTTCTATTCTTTCTAATTTTTCTATAGTTTTCTTAATACTACTAGTGTTTTCTAATATGGCTATCATTAATGATGGGTTTATTCCGTCTTCAAAATCTATTATGTCTTGTTCTAAAATAATTTCCTCTATTTCTTCCATAAGGTCTTTTTCTAGTGTTAATTCAATATTACTAACTTCTTTATTTATTTTACACTGTCCAGGTATATTACAAGGACATTCTTTAAATATGTCATTATTATATTGAGGTTTTGGGTATGGTGGATAAGTTGGTGTCTGTGTTATATTTTTGAATATTATAATGCTATGTTTATTAACATATAATCCTCCTGATTGGGCTAATATAAATCCTAATCCTAATAACATTTCCCAAGGGCATTTCCTTAGGTATACATTATTAAGTGGATAGTCTATTGAGTACTTATCACAAACATCTTTAAAGCTTATAGATAAAGTTTTTAATTTATATTTATATTCGGTTTCTATTCCATCAACTGATGTTGCTATTGTTGGATTTTTTGTTTCTTCAAAATCATTTTTATCAAAAAATTTTGGATTTACTATAGAACTGGTACACCCTGTATCGATTATAGCCTTTAGATATACTATTTTCTTGTTTATTTTTATTCTACAAAGTGTTTGTAAATTATTTAAACTATTTTTTACTTGACAAAATATTGCTGTTTCAATATTTTTTGGTTTTTCAATAGTAGCTAATGTATAGTTTTCTATAAATTGGTTACTAGTACTGGCTCTATCTGTTGATCCAAATCCTCCTATTCTTTTTATATCTGGTTCTTGTTCATAGTTTGGTAATATTATAGCTTGAGCTATTTTTTGTTCTGGTTTTATAGTTTGGGCTAATTGAGTAAAATTTCTTATTATAACATGGATATTATCTTCATAGTCAGAATCTAAAATTCCTCCTATAACCATCAATCCTTTTTGCTGCCATACTAGATCTTGTTTCTAGTTTTATCCCATATTTTTTCTGAAATGGAGTATCTAACTTGAACGTCTATTATAGTAATATCGTTAGGTAATAATACTGTTTCTATAGGTGAGAAAATATCATATCCTAAAGACCCTTTTGTAGACTTTACTGGTTTTATTCCTCCATTCTCAATTATTTCCATCCATTCAATTCTTGGTTCTTCATATATTTTTGGACTAAATTCTTCTTTACTTTGTAACTGAGCTTTTAATATGGTAATTTCATCTTCCAAAATCTCAACTTTCTTAGTAACTATCTTATCCTGTAGTTTTACTATTTTTTCATCAATCTTTGGAATAATTTCTGATCTATCTAAACAATTCTTACATCGTTCTTCAAAACATCTTTCACACTGATATCTTAATGTTATCCATGGATATCCTTGACATTTCTTACATGCTCTATCATGTGATCCTGATCCATTTTTCCATCGATGATTATCTTCTAAGCATGTATTTGTTAATACACATATATTTTCTTCTAAGTATTGTTGCATCACACTTGGTATTTCTTCTTCATCATCCCTATCCTCAAGATTTGGATTATATATTTCTATAGATACGATGCTGTATATTGATTCTGTATCACTTAAATCATCTTCAACATCTATCAAACAGCATTTTGAATCTTGTACTACCAAAGATCTTTTTGTATCTTCATTTATTCTTCTTGGACACTTTGATGCTAAATGATCATCTCTATCACATATAAAGCATCTTAATTTTCTTTTGTAAATTCTATCTGGATCATACATCCTAGCATGATGATCTTTGTTTAAAAATGGTCTTCTTGCATCAGATCTTCTGAGATAATATCGCTTCTGAGGTCTTCTATGATTATAACTATTTCTCTTTTGATATCGAGATCTGTATTGAGGTCTTTGTATTCTAGTTTTTGTATTCTGTTTTCTCCTATAAATATCTTTTCCTTCATCTGTATCTAATTGTTCTTTAAATTGTAAACAATCATTTATAACTTTACTCTTCCATATATCGAGTACTGAGTCTAACTTCTGGGGGTCATGATATCCTATATTTAATATTTTTCCTGATTCTTTTCTATCTGCAAAAGCCACTGGTTCTTCTATTGGTAATTTTTTTCCTTTAGGTTTATAGTATTTAAAATCATTTTTTGGATGTTCCAATTCTGTTGGTTCTAGTTTCCATCTTGGTCTATTTCCCCAAGCCATATTTGGGTTATTTGGTCCATATGGTTGTGTATTATCATAGGTTACATCATTCATTGCTTCTATATTCTGTAATTCTTCTATATCAGATTCTAAACTTTCATTTATATCTTTATTGACTTCTTCATTAATTAATAATCTAGGGTTTATTTCACTGATTTCACTAGTTTCATCAGTAGTGTTTTCTTCTTCAATTATTTTTCTGATAATAAATCTATCTCCTCTATCGATTAATTCTTCTTTTTCTGATATAATTCCTGATTCTATTGCTAGATTTTCTAATCTTATTCTATCTTCTTTGAAGAGTTCAACACCAAATTTTCTTTTATATAATAATGTTCCTATTAAACCATATTTATCATATTGTTTTAATATTTTTATTTCTTCCTGTGTTATTATTCTATCTTCCATTATCGTTGTTATTTTGGTTTTCTAATTCTTTTATTAATCTTTCTCTTTCTTCGTTATCTATGGTATCTGTTGTACTACTTTCAACTCCTGGTTTTGTTTCATAATCTAAAAATCTCAATCTATAATTATTATTGCTATCATGATATATCAAACTATCTCTAGGTACATAAATAAATTTCAGAAGTCAAAAAGATCTGAACCAGAAAGGAGTTTCTCTCCTGATTTTGAAAAATCAAAAGAAGATTTTGATAGTTCTTCAAGATTATCAGAAGCATATAAGAGATATAAAAAGAGGATGGCACAAGATAAAGGCAAGAAGCCTTGGTCACCACCAGAAAGGAGCCCTTCTCCTGATACAACAAGAAAGACAGCAGAAATGCTGCAACAAGCCTTTGGCAATATTGGAATTAAAGGAAGATTTAAAGAAGCCCCAGATAATGGGATCCAGTATGGAAGAAGTTATTTGAAACCGATAGATGAACCTTTTGGGTTCAGAAGCATGTATACAGTCGGTACCGAAGAACAGATTATCCTTGATAATCTGTGGGTATCTTATAATAAGATCTTAAAAGATCCATATAACAAGCAAAGAAGAGAGCATTTTATGACCAGCATAAACTGCTGCAGTTATCAATTTGCTAAGATAAAAGAAGCAAGAAAGGAAAATTACCCATATTATGTTCTTATTGAAGGACATAATCCTGGAGTATATGATAGATGGACAGAAGTCTTACAACAATTGAAAAATTATCCCAAACACCCTTGGTTTAAGGGATTCCATAAATTAGAAGAAGCACTGGATTACGCCCGTCGTAATCTAGGACCTAATTTCTTTATAACACCAGCCCTTAGATTTCCAGTATCTAAGGTCAGGGATTCAACAAGTTTCAAAGAAGCATTGATCAAATGTGAACAATGCGATACAACAAGTTCAAGAATTGCAGAGATACAAAAGAATGAATCTCAGCTTAAAACAGAATTACAGGCTGTCAAAGAATCTGAACAGAAATATTATCATCAATTGGCCTCCAAGATAAAAGAAGTTGATGAGTTAAAAGAAGCCCTGCGCCTTCTCCAACAAACAAGATTTGATACAACAAGCATCCCAACTCCTCCAGCATATGAAAATCTCCTTGACAGAATTCAGAAGATGGAAGAATCAATCAAGAAAAAAGAAGAATATGAACAGATTCTCATGGCAAAAACAAGTTCAGAAAATATAAAATCAAAAATTGAAAATATATTTTCAAAAAATTTTTATCCTGAATCTTCCAGCGCATCTACGGAAGATTTACCAAAAGACAAATGAACCTCGGATTCAAGAAGACAAGAAGATATTTTCCACAGCATGAAGAATTTTACTAGAAGACCCTTTTTGGAAAAACAAAGTGTTTGGCCAACACTTGTGGATATGTCCAAAAGGGTGGGCCAGCCAAAGTTTGAAAAAGAAGACCAGATTTGGAAAATATCAGAAGACTTATCCGGACTTCCGGATTTCAAAAATTTTGTAATATACTTTGTAAATTTTTTCTTATAAAAGAGGACTCTTCATTAAAGAAAGAGAGACTCTTTCCTTAGAAAAATTTCCTTAGAAGTTTTTTGCTCTGTAATAGTTCTTGTACAATATCCCTTATTCAATAAAAGAAGATCATCATTCCTGTAAGTTTCTTTCTTTCTTTTAATGCATCGCAGCTTCTTGTTCTAGCACCAGGCTAAAGCCTACAGTCGAGCCTCTTGATTCTGGCTGCTAGATCCGGTTAAGCTGTTTCTTTTTGTTATTTTCTTTATTTAATTTTTATGTTCTTTCTTTAAATATGTGTCAGTAGTTTCTTAAGAAGGATTAAAGGATATGATGTAAGGTTTAGACAGAAATTTTCTTTTGTTTTGTAAATTCTTATCAACTATTCCGTAATGACTGAAAGAAAGTTAAGATCAAAGATCTTTCTTAGGGAGCGATTACGACACTTGAACTCTGTATTATGTCAGGAGTAGTGGACTGGCATATAACCAGAGAGTAGTCTAAAGCTCTAGATCTAGATCGGTACATCTGACAATCAGACTATGTAGCCTTAGATTCATACTGCTTATCTCTCCAGTAATATTCCAAAAGAATAGGTCTTTATGCTCTGGACGCTGAGGCAAGGTGGCCGTTTAGTCCCTGGGAGCAAAACCCCTGTGTGAGGGTATGAATCATGTTGGCATGGCGTCCCACATGAACTGGAAGACTTGCAGTCCCTGGCTAAGTATTCATTTAATTAAAAATGACTGTCTGAGTTAGCATTCCAAAAGAACTGGGCTTAAATACTGTGCGTGTATCACCGGTTAATCCCCAGTGTGAGGATGTGAGTTGTATGAGCATGGCGTCTTATACAAGCTTAGATTATGTTAAAAAAAAAAAAAAAGGATCGGAGTAAGGTTTTATACCCATCTCGTTCTGATTGCTATACAGAACCAGGAGATCACTATTTCCCTGGATTTTAGCATATCTCGATCCTGAATTTTTCATTTTATTTATTTTTTTCCCCTGTCAAAGATCTTACAAAATATCCTCATATCCTTCTTCTTCTTTAATTCTCCCTTGGTGTGCCTTCTGTGCCCTCTGTCTAGCACATATCCTTCTGTGCTACCCATCTGAACCGGCAGTCTCCGGCCAAAACCCCCCCAAGGTGAGAAGATGACCAAGGTGATAGAGGATGTCAAAAATCAAGGCGATGCCTTGTCGCCTAGGTGCCGCCTTGATAAAGAGAACTGATTCCAGGAAAGCAGTCTCATGCAATACATCTTAACAAGTTCAGATTGGAATAAGAGGTCCCAGTTCCACCAGTACTACTATTCCAACCCTATTTCAAAATGGTAGTTGCATCACAGACCCACCAAATTTTGAGTTTTTTAAAATAAATCAATCATAAATAACAAGTCTGCCCTTTCAAAAATAGTTGGTCAAGAAGAAAGATCGGACAAAAGAGGTTATGAAAAGAAAAAGAACATAAAAGAGATCAAATGAAGCAAAGAGAGAAATTTGGCAACTTGTATACATCACCTTTGATATGAATGGAATTCGAATTCTTGTGTAAGGTTTGATGAGCTTAAGCAAAACTTGGGTTCTAATATTTTTCAGAAGATCCTCGATGTAGTTTCGAATGAATGGATCATCCATTATAGTCCTCCTATTGCTCTGGAGATAGAAAATATTAGCAGTGAATTCCATGAGAGAAACAGGGAACAAAGAGGATCTGAAAAACCAGCCACCATATGGCATCAGGGTATGATAATAATAAAAGGGGCATATTACCTTGAGAATTTTCTCAAACTCCAATATTTCATTCCGTTGGTATGCTGCTATCAGATTCGTCATGGCCAAAATCTCAGGGTCATTTTTGTATCTGCAGAATATAAACACTAGTTGCTAGGTGACAGGAGAAAAAGACGAGAAAAAGAAAGGAAAGGCCACATGCAACAAGAATCCCTCACATGAAAAGTGAATTCATGAAGAACTTACGGCTTTGCCTCCTGCCCATCAAATGGGTTAACTTCAGATTCCATTAGCATGTTTGCCAGAACCAAATATCTGCTCGTTGAAGCAGCAAACATAGCACAGTGTGAACAAGAATAATTTCATGTGTCTACATAATCTGAACTTCATACTCCAAGATAAAATCTATATACATCAGGAGGATGAATCACCTTGGCATATGAGGAATGTACATGTACACTTTTAAGAGGATGATGCAGATAAAACACATAATTGCTTACTTTAGCAGAAATAAGCCTTAAGTAGGGTTACATATGTGTTGGCCTTTGGTCCAATGGGTATTCATTGTAATGGGCCACTTCAATGAGCCTAAAATATGGGTAGAAGATAGGAATTTAATTTATTAGTTTAATTAGAGTCCTTACTTGTGTCAGTTTCCTAGTCAGTTTATGTTACCTTATCAGTTTAGGATTGGTTTAGGCTTTTCCTTTTTTGGATTGGACTAGGCTTTTCCTTTTTGGGTTTGAGCCTATTTTTAAGTCTTTCATAATAAGTCCGTTGGGCCACAACCCTACCCAAAAATTTTAAGAATAGAATATTGGCTTTTGCCTCATATTTCTGTGAGATTCAGAAACTGTTGTGGGATGCAACAACCCTTGAAATGCTTAAGGATGGTTGCTGAGATGTCAGCCTAAGTCCAGGTGGGATGTAGGATGTTGGATGTGGGATGCTTGGTTCATATCCTTTCACTTTTCTATCCTCTTCAATATATCCATAATCAAATCAGGTCCGCATTTTCTGGTTCTATTCTGTTCTTGTGCATACCCTACTTGGTGGAATATTGGGATTTCAATTTCCCCATTGTTTCCATCTGATATTTCAAATCAAACTTCATATTCACAATCATAAAATATTCTAAACACAACCATGGTTTCAGAATTTGGTCTTATTGCTGTTTCTTAGAGTCCTACTTCAAGTTGGATTCCTATTTCTCCTCAATTTTAAGACTAGATTTGATTTTCTGTTTCATATTAGCATCCTTATATTATTGCTAAAATCTGTTGGTGTTTTGATACACTCTTGATTACTGTTTTGAGCCCATTAAGATTTGCTATCAATTGACTTCTGATATTTTGTTTTAAAGAATCCTATTCCTAGTAGGATAAGCTTATTACTCCAGATCAGACCATTGGATCAAACTCATCTTTTGAAGAGTTGTTATTAGCCAAACTTTTGTCTTTCAACCAGAACTTTAAGCCCATCTGAGTTTTTTATTCTTAATTATCAAATTTCTCTTAAAATATGGTTTCGAACCTGTCACCGCGAATCTGGTTTATTGGATTTCTGAACCTAGTAACCTTAGGCTTCTAGGATTAATGCAGGCCATCCAGATCCAAATGACAGGCCGGCTTCTCAAAGGCACACCCAAAGATCATAAACAACAGAAATGGGACAAGCTTAAAAGAGCAACTAAAGATCCATCTATAGCCTCATCTGACTATTTAACATCATTATATTTCACTAGTATAAAGCATAAACCATAGTTCCATGTGATCCTAACAATAGACAACAGTATTCCCAGTGATAGAAATCTACTCATTCAATTTAGCATTCAAGGTATTGTTGCACATAAATGACAGAAGACAAGTACCACATGATCTTGTTCATTTCTAGCTTTATATAGGATGGCCTAACAAGTGACCATGTGTAGAAGATCCTGTATGAGCAGAGAAAAAGAGAAAGGTCCAAACTATTGGTCCTGAAAATTTTTCATTATGTGTGCCCAAGCATGTGCACAAATGTAAGGGCAAGGAAGATGTTTAAAAGGTAAAATGTAAGTGCTAATGATCGTACTTTAGACATTGAATACGCCGCTGATTCCCAGCTTCATCGTAGTTCTTAAAGGCTTCAAAAAAATCTGTTGCCGCGTCTGCCCATTGCCGCTCTGCCATATGCATTTTTCCACCACATTCATGAATAATTCCCATAATTCGTGGATGGGGTATTGCTGATTTGATCGAGAGTGCTTTGTGGTACAGTTGCTGCATCATCCGTCTGTCAGAAAGTCTCATCCAGCAGAACATAGAGAAGCAAATAATGAAAATAAAGAAGCACCAGAATCAATTCTAGAAAGGGATTTCAACTGAAACAAGAGAGCACCACAAGAGAAACCTTCAGAATTTAGTCATGTCATCAAAGCTTTGGTAGGCAACTGCTTCAACCTATGGGATCTGTAACGCATCTAAAGTTACAATCGAGCTCTAGGCAGGCCAGTGGCAAAGAGACAGTCACATAGGCATCAAATAGGCATTCCATCCTTCCCTTAATGTCTTGGCATGTTGGTGCTAATGGCAGACATCAAGTTATTGCCCTGGCATACCTTCCCTCGTGGCCTCAATGCATTCCATCCTTCCCTTGATGTCTTGGCATGTTGGTGCTAATGGCAGACATCAAGGTATTGCCCTGGCATACCTTCCCTCATGGCCTCATTCCACTCGTTTCACTTAGGCACTTCCTAATTCCTAGTACAACCACCATCACCCCTCTCTCTCTTCTCCCAAAGGGCTCTCCCCTCATCAAGGCATTTCTAGGCACACTCCCTCACTCACCTGCCATAACTCTCCATGACATGGGATCACCGATCAAAGGTTAAAAAGCTTTCTTTCCAAATTAAAAAAGGCCATAGGCTACGATGAAGTGCAAGCATCTTAGTTTTTGTCACCGACAACTCCAGAAGCTGACTTTAGTACACTGAATACTGACTGCACCATTTGTTAACCAATTAAAAACCCCTTTCTGATACGGCAATGTGTACCGCTTATAATTTTTCTGAAACCACTGTATATGGAATTCCTAAGACCCAAGCAATACTAGCTCAGCACCAGACAATTCATCCTCACTCACAAAACCCAGATAATTTGATTAGAAGTCCTCAAAATCTACCAAATTTCCTCTTTAAGATGCACATAGGGAGGGCATTCATATTACTGCAAAAACAACTTATTGTTCCTTAAAAAAAAAAATACTTCTTAGCTATTGAAAATTCAATTAAACTACTTGGTAGAAATACCAGAGTATCATCTGAACTTAATGGTAATCAGGTACTGCCTTGAGCAAGAACCAACTAAACAAAAAAATAAAAAAGGTCCAACCACTCTTACCTTGAGTTTTTTGTTATTTTTAGTCTCAGTGTACATTTGAATCTCAATTGCATACACCTCCAAAAGTTGTGTTCCTTTCTTTTGATCATCAGTACCATCTTCTCTTCGACAAGACTTGTGGAGCTCCTTCAAAATCTAAATATTTCAAAGAGATAATTAGGAAACATCATTCTTTTACAGTCAAGAAGCATCCTCTCCGCAAAGCGAAGGTAAGGCTGTGTACATTACGACCCTCCCCAGACCCCGCAGTGGCCGCCGGGGGGGGGGGGGGGCTCATGCACTGGGTACACCCTTTTTTAATGCTTTTATAGTCTTACATAGAAAGAAAATATTGCCAAAATATAGTCTGAATATTACCTTATTCATTCGCCCGTATTCACCCATGTCAAACCAAATCTTGCAGAGCTTAAGATTTGTTTTAAACCACAATCTCTGCACCAAAAAGGGGATAGCAAATCAAACTTTCAGTCTTTCACACAACACACATACAAAACTATCACTAAGTGTGTGTGTGTGTGTGTGTGTGTGTGTGTGTGTGCGTGTGTGTGTGTGACCACAGTTAAATTCCTGACCTCATTTTTTGCCTCTTCAAGGGCTTTCAGAGTAGTCTGATAGAACTCTTGTAGAAGGCCAAAGTTCTGGCTAGCTGACCCAGAAACAAAATCCATTATATTGTTTATACATTTTTCACTGTAATTTCGTGTTACAGCTGATTTAATGTATGTCAACATGACCCTATAAGCTTCCATCATCTCTTTATACCTCCCCAACCGATAATGGAGTTTAACAGTTTGCTTTAAAGCTTTGAATCCCCTGATGAATGACCAACGATGATCCGTTAGGCATATGACAAGTTATGACCCATATATCTAATCTCTCAGCAAATGATAGTAAGATGATACATATATATCTACCAAATTTCAGAAGAATAAGAAAATATCTCTTTCTAGAGAGTACAAAAATATACAAATACAACAGATGAAACCGACTCTATGATAGATTCTCAGAAGAAAAAGGAATTCATGACAAAGTAGTGGAACAATAACTAAAACCATAAGTATCCAAAACAAGCAAGTCATGCACCTAAATGATAAGAGGAAGCAAAGCACACGAAGTAAGGTGTTTGGGTTGCACCAAAGCAAGCAGCTTGACTGAGGCAAGAGGTTTTCTATGTCTGCATGCCATTTTTATAACAGTATATCTGTAAATGTACAAGAGCTGTGTAAATTATTTCACTTATGTTTCAGGTGGAAACATAAGGAGGGATAGGGCTGCATAAAAGTAGAAGTTGGTTCATAACTCATGTCTCAGTAATAGGAGGACCATTGAACTGAGATATGCCTTCACACTTATAACTTACCAGCCACAAAACTTACTTGCAGGCTTGCAGCAACCATGTTTCTGTCTGCATGTTTATATTATATTTATTCCGCCACACCTATCTACTCAACATTTTCTATTTGTATCAGTCTAAAACTCACCACTTTTTTCTTATTCAAATATGGCAGAGCAAACTTAACCCTTGCAACATACATGGGTGTTAATAGCAACTACAAATCATAAACACAAATGTTACCAAGTAAAAATAAATAAATCCATAAACAGAAGTGTATACATAGCATATATCCAAAATGAATACTAAATATAGGCCAAAGAAATATTTTTTGATCCAGGACATCCACTTTTCTATGCCATCTCCCCCCAAGAATCTATTTTCTTTCATTTCCAATTTCCAATAGGATATCATATAAGATTGCTGTAGGTGGACATGTTTCTTCTATCTCAGGTCACAAAAGGAACCAGGGAGAACTGTACAAGCTAAAAGAGTCATGGAATGGGACCCATATGCCACATGGTGTCATACAGCCAGATTGGTGACTTGGTGTACTGGCAACATAAGTATGAATGATGTCACAAAAGTATGCATTTAGCATTTTCTTTGATGCAAAAGCTCCTCAGAATGGTTAGCATCTCTATCTCTTACAGTAAGCATCTCCATAAAAACTACAAGGAAAAATACATCACACTGGTAATACTATGTACCTAATAATTTAATTTCCAACAGGCTTGTTAAACATCAAATGAGGTAAAAAATAATTAGTTTTTTTGCAAACAAAAGAGGAACTATACGTTAAAAAAAATTTATTCTTACTGGTCAAAAAAAATAATAATAAAAAAGTTAAAAAGTCGGTGCTACTCACCATTCAGCCTTCTCTGGTTCCATACGAACTACCTCAGCAAAACCAGCAAGTGCCCCTTCTGGGTCAGTTTCAACCAAACCTGTGAAAGAAGAAAAAGGGAAGGGCAAGAAAACAAACGGGTTTTCAATGAGGAAATGAACACCCAAGGATAAACATGTTACATTCAAATCGCGGCATTAGAAATAAATATATGATTAACATTTATGGTTGGTAAATTTCACTCAATTGCTGCATTAGAGCTTGAATTTCTCAACCCAATTATAAATGAGCTGGGTTTGAGTTGCCATGTACAGACCCAACAGGTTCTTAAACTTGAGCTCTTCCCACTTCTTCAGTTAACTACAGGTCCTCACCTATGATTTGCAAATGTCATAAGTAGGTCCTTTTCTTAACGAAAATATATACCCGACCTTTTTTTACTTGTCTAAAGTGCTGAATTTTGCAAATCCAGTAATTATGACACCCAAAAGAGTGCTGTCAAAATGCCTAAACAAGGCAATGCCGCAAACCCAGGTGATTCATTTTAATACCTCCAAATGGTATATTTGATAACGCGGAAAACATATATAGAGTTGTGTTAGCAAGAAAAAAGAACTCGTGGAAGAGCATATAACTTAATTGTATATATTTTAAATTTACTGATCATCTAAGTGGGTGATCTTTTGAAATTGCACCTGACAGCAAAATCCCCTACTTCCAGTATGACAGTGGAAATTCCAAACATTGGATAAACAGGTTAAGGTTTGGATTAGTCACGTGTCAAATTTCAGGCTCAAATATAATCATTTACTCTCCCATGTAATGGCAATGATGGCATTCCCCTCATATATATGTCCATTCACCCCCTCGTTGTCATATGCAGTGTGCACCCTTTTCATAGTCCTGGATTTTTAATGGTTTCCTTCACCACCTGGTCAACTTGATTAGGCTAAAAACTTGACATGCAGCAGCTTCGATGGGTCCCAAAAATGCACAATTTCATCGAAATTTCAGTCATTTCAGAAACAAGTACACTGTTTCGGCAAAATTTTGGTAGTTCAGCAAAATGAAACAAGATTTTAAACCTTGCATGTGGGCTGAGGTAACCCTATGCACAAAAAATGGGCCCATTGGAGCTGCTGCATGGCAGATATTTGATGTCAGGTGCAAGACTGATACAGATCAATCAAGAGGGATCTGCTCCAAGAATGATTTTTCCTAGATCTAATAGCTAAGATTGCTGAGATCTGATCTCAGATCTAATGTTCGAATTTGAGGAAATGATAGAGAATATAAAGGGAAAGATAAAGGTGTCGATGGAACTTAAGAAAGAGAGAAATTAGGAGATAGGTGATTGTCACTTGTCAGAGATGACAGAAATAAGATTTTATGTTTCCTAAACCGGTAGAATTGAAATGGGGACAGATTGAGAGAAAATATTAACAGATGAGAAAGAATCTAGTTAGATATAAGAGAGATAAAACAGAAGGAAAGAGGAGAAAGTAACAACTGTGAGAGAGGGAGTGAGAGAGAGAGAGAGAGAGAGAGAGAGAAGGCAACCATCGTATCTTCTTTGGCTACAAACCAAAAGAATCTATTTTTTTCACTACTAATCCTTCCATCGACTTGGAAAGGGTAGTTACATATTTATAGAAATTAAAAAATATATATTTCCCTATTCAATCTCTAGACAGCAAACCAACTCTTTCTAATAAGGTAATGACTAGTTTCTTAAAACAACCTATGACAAACAATCCACAACAAAAGAGAATGATATTTAAAACTTTAAAAACTCCTCATCGATAGCAAAACAAGAACCCACCAACAGCAGATCCATTACTGTTAGCTTATTTGTAGGGTCCATTATGAAGCAATCATTGGTTTTGGTTTAGTCATTCAAAAAGTCCTCTTTAGTGAGTTGTGTAGGGCCCAAGCTAACTAGAGTTTTAGGCGTCTCTCTTTCTCTGTGCTATTTCTTTGCTTTATTATTTGGAGTTTGGACAGCAAACATATTTCTCTCTCCTTCCCTTCTCCTCCACATCAACCAATATTTTAGAAAGATATTTTCTTAAAATTTTCTCTCCCATCTACCACCAGCCTCCTTTCTCCACAATTCCAAGTCTTAATATCTATAGTTTGGGTTATGCTATTCTAATTTTATCTAAGATATTAATCATTGAGTTCTCATATCTGTTATATTGAAATCTGAACCATTAGATCCCGGACCAAATCTGGCAATACCAATCATCAGATTAGATTCTTTTTCCGTCCATCCTTTAAGCCTGCCCACCACCAATAGATCCATCTATTCGATCTGCATCACTTTTTTAAGGCAGCAATTATATTAGATATAACTAGAAAAAGTGTAATAAACCCAAATTTAAATATTTAATGGTCAATACTAAAATCCAATAAAATTCTTAAGCATCACACAATATCTGTCACATCAAGGTTTCAAACCAAGAAGCAAAAGCAGACTTCATAGCAACTAATGATGAACCACCCACCTAGACAATGAGCAGACCCAACCCTCGTCACCACCAAGAATACAACCTCCAAAACCTAAAGGCACGATGCCATGACCCAGACAAAAAAGGTCCATTCTCCCTCATATAAAGCAACAACAACAACATCCAAAACCTTATCCCAACTTAATGGGGTTGGCTACGGTGGGATTCCAAGCAAGGACGAGCGCAAGGATCCATGCGAAAAGAATGAAGGGTCATGGCTAATTATAATAAGTGCTGGTTGTCTCCCTCATATAAAGCACTTGTGCTTAATTTAAAACAAAAACAAAAACACACACACACACACAAAAAAACAAAAAACAAAAAACAAAAAAAAAACAAAAAAAACAAAAAAAAAAAAAAAACAAAAAAACAAAAAACAAAAAACAAAACAAAACAAAACAAAACAAGAAAAACAAAAAACCAACAACAACAACCAACCCACCTCCTGACTACTAACCATTTTGAGCAGCATGGAGAGAAATTTATTGGCAAACCAATTATCAATTGGTTCTATGCCCTAGGGATTGGCCACATCTCAACCATATGACCAATCATGTATAAGCTATCACACAGGTTGTGGAGAACAACTTCAATCTCATTTAGGGCCTGAAACAGTCAGATGAGTCCAATAACCTCTCAAACCAATTCCCTTCATCCGATTTTCTTCTACTCTACAATACTTGAAAGACAACACTTGGCCTCACACAAATTCTTCCAATCCCTCACAATTACAGGCATACCTTGATTTTCATAAAGAATGTATTGGAAAATTTATAAAGTTATCTCCCTAGAACCTGTCCAACCAATCTACCATCATCTTAAAATATTGAAAATTCCATTCTTTAAGAATCTTTAAGAACCACCCTCTGTGTTACAATCCCATATCCATCATATGGGGGGATGATCCCACATCGTTTTCGAAAGAGATTTGATGTGGGTTGATATGATCTTGGGTTCCCTCATATTGTAAGTCGGTTTATGGGGTTGAGTTCTTCTACATCCGTATCGGAGCAGCCGATCCTTGGCCTAACCCACACATGTAAGGGGCGACATGGTGTCAGAGTGAAGCCGCTAAGAAAGGCTACTTGCCACCAGGAAAAAAACCCTAGAGAAAAATGAGAGTCGCTTAGAAAGGGTTACCTGATCCAGATTGGGCTGCCATGGAAGTCGGGTTTGGAAGCGTGGTGGTATGTTACGATCCCATATCAGTCATATTGGGGGTTAATCCCACATCGATTTTAGAAGAGATTTGATGAGGGTTGATATGGTCTTGGGTTCCCTCACCTTGTAAACTGGTTTATGGGGTTGAGTTCTTCTAAATCTGTATCACGATGACTCAAACACCAATGCAGCATCAAAAAGATCGTGCTATGAAGATGTTGAAAGCAATTAGGAAGTCACTCTTAATGCATATCCGAGCGATAATCTGCTAGTGGCTAAAAGCAAGGATAAGAGAAAGAAGAGAAGGAAACGTGGAGAAGAGAGAGAAGGAATGGCAACAACCTAACTTTAAAATCAAATTAATTTTAATCCACTTATTCAAATCATGGGGGGTTGTGGCATTTACAATGTATTTATAAAGTTTTAAAATAGAAGAAAACATTAATAAAATTGGACTCTAAGGCTCTCTATGGTATCATTTTTGCTTTTGTTTATGACCTATTTAAAAAAAATGATAATAATAATAAAAATCAATTTCAGTCTAAACATAAAAAGTATTTTGGTAACTACTAAACATAATAGATTGTAGAATGTGAAATATGATTGGTATGCCTACGTGCAGAATAATTTTGCCAATCACCTCCTCCACGTAACCCCAGTAATCCACCCTCTGCCCCGGCAATTGAAGCAAAAGTTTCACTTTCCACTTTCCCACTATTCACTTTCGGACTATTGTTGAGTTGAATCCATGTTGCCATATTGTCTATGGTCATGCACCTCAAAATTTCATTTGTTATCTATATGCATCAATGCCCTTGAACAGGGAAGAAAAATGGAGAGCAATTAATCCAACCCACCATCTCCAACTATTCAAAGGAGCTTCTCTTGGTCCTAGGGCATCGCCAGCTTCAGCGATTATTGAATCAACCACCAATAAAGACACTGACTGCCTTTGTGGCCTTTTGTTTGGCTTTGTTGTCATGTAAGTCTAGCTTATGCAGATTAATTACCAAAATAGGCTTGTTTTATTAGGAATAAGCCTAGGGTTGGGTTCCACACATGTTAGGCCTTTGATCCCATGTGTTTTGAGTGTATTGGGCTACTTTTATGGGTCTAAACTAGGGGTTCTAAGGTTGCATACGGGATTCAGTGATTTGTTTCCTTTTCCTTTAGTTTCCTTTTTAGATGGGGTTATTTAGTTTCTAATTTCAGTACCTAAATTAGTTTCTAAATTCAAGTCATTGTTAGTTTCTAATTTCTGTCTAGACTAGTTTCTATTTTCATTAGATTCTAATTTCCAGTTTTTAGTAACTTCTTGTAATCAATTTTTAGTAACTCTGAGTTACTATTACTTGTAAACCCTCCCCATCATTATTATAAATAAAGGAGAGCTCTCATTAATAGAGCCACGATTTTATGAAAGAAAAAAAAGATGCTACTGCGTTTCTCCTCTATGAGGGTTCTTTGTGTTTGATCAAAGAAGAAGGGTTAGGTGTTTGATCCAAGCGACACTCTGCGGCGAGAAGTCCGAGTGGATTGTTATTATTTCTGGTTTCTCTTATTGTGGTTATCTTCTTCAATTTCCCAAGTAAGTAGTCTGAACTTTCTGTAGAATTTTTCTGGGTTTTAAGAGTTCTGGATTCTCCCATAGACCTCTACCGATCTAAGAGACCAGCCGTCAGATGGATCTGAAATTCTGGTCGAGTGCTGCCCTTGCTAAATGGGAGACTCGATCCAAAATTTAGAGGGATCTGACCAGGGGATTGAGACTTATGGGAAGTCTCCTTGTTCTGTCCGATTGAAGTTCTGTTCAGATTTTCTTGTCTAATCTGTGTTGTATTTGACTGCTGCCTTTATTCTCCGATGGACTGGACCTTTCTAATTAGTAATCTGAGTTGATTATAGGCTCTTTAACATTCTGTTATTGAATTTCCTGAAACTGCTGGGATCGACTGTAAGGTTTCAGAACCTGCTGTCCAGAGTTGAGTTCTGGTTTGGTTTATCTGTTCCTGTGGTGTTTGCTGCTGATTGTGTCTTATTCAATACTCTATTCCTATTGCTGGTTAGTCTACTTGTTGGTGTAGTCTCTATGCTCAGAAATTCCAGGTTCTGGATTTGAGAATTCTGGTTTTCAATGACTGTTGATTGATTACTTCTGGACTGTTGATTGCCGCCAATGTTTGGGTAATTATGGTTGTTCTTTGGTTTACAAGATCCTGTTGTTTGGGTCTAGTTTGACTTGTCAAACCTAGTCCTACATTACTAGCTTCAACACCAATTTCTTCAATTCTCCTGGATTTCAACTATTTGACCGGGGAAAGATTCTAGTGTTTCTTCCACTTATATTGCCTCTTCTAGGAATAGTCATATCATTTTGTCTTGGGGTCTCTCCCCTCTTTGATTCGCCTCTCTTTTCTCTTAAGGGTTTGTCCTTCACTTTCTCTCCCCTCTTAGGGAGCTGTTGTGTTCTTTTTTTCCTCTTTGGTAATGAATTATTTATTCACCACTAAAAAAAGAAAAAGTAATCAACACAAATCAAACTAGAATGGAGACTATGAAACACCAAAAGAGGGACAGAGAAAAAGCAACCAAGAATGAGAACCAAGATTTATGGGGATGCCTCGTTGAACAAGAAAGAGATGATCGAAGCTAGATTTAAAGTACAAACACAGAGAAAGAAAGATAGAGCACACCACTATAGAGAAACACCCCATCCTGGCTGCAAAACTGCAAATAAAGAAGACAATGATCAAATGGTTTTATAAAGAGAATACAAATAACCATTATGGCCTCATATTTTAGCCATTAGAGCACGTGCTCATTAAGGCTTAGCGCATAATGAAAGAAAATGGTTTTTTGCCAGAATACAAAAATAAGTTTTGACCCTATTATCGAATTTGTATTCTACTGATTTTTTTTAAATACAAATAGGGTCCATAAATGATACCAAACACCACAAAAACATTTTTATGTCAAAGAAACAAAAACAAAAATGATACCAAAGAGAGCCTAAAGTCTAACCTACCAATCTACAGGTTGATATGGCAGTATACTAAATTGGCTAAAGTAATAAGGAAAGATAAGAAAACTTCCTCCAGCTGTAGACTACTTTTATAAGAGTTCCTAACCAACCAACTGTTAAAGGAAAAAACCAAACATAGAAAGGAACAACTCATCTGACGGTGAGAGATTTAGAGTGTCCCAAATTAGCTCACTAATGCAACAAATAAATAGAGAAATAAACTCCACGACTTAGACCGAGGATGAAGTTCCTAGAAACAAGAAACCACCAACCACAAACCTTAAATAAGTCTTCAACTAGGCCATACAAATTGATTGACAGCTATCTCATAAGATATCTTCCTAACTTATAGCTAATAAGCCACACTAGGCCACTACTAATACTAACCAGCTAATTAAAAAACTAATTTCGTGTACCCCCTACGAACCAAAATTTGGGCCTCATAATTGAGCCCATTACAAATAAAAACACTTAAACAAAACCCACAACCAAATACTATTAAAACAGGCACAAAATAAAACATCAAACCACATCCAACAGTAGTGATCATGGTCCTGCATTAACTCTTCCATCCCTTATTTGCATAGTGAAGAATTCGGAAAATTGTGACTTGTGCCAATAACTCATTATTCAACACATAGGAATGTACACACCAACCCAGGAATAGTATAAGTGGAAAGACAAACCATCTTCAAATTCACATCCATTCATTCCCAACACCCCCCACCCCCAAATGAATATTAAAACCACGCCCTAAAAAAAAAAAAAATAGAAATAAAATTCAGTGGGGATGTCATCCACCTGGCAATGGTAATCCATCAGGATGAGATCAAACAATACAACAATCATGATCGATGTCCCCAATATTATAAACATTAAAAAATACCAAGGTAAATGCAAGAATGAGATCTGTTACTTCCCATTTGTTTTGTTTCAGAACTATTTATTAAGCCATAGGACCACACATAATAGGTGAGCATATATGGGAATGTATAGGAGATTCGTATATCAAATAAAAAAGGCTATGATAAGCAGAAATGGCCCAACAGCTCCCCCTTATACTGACAGAACTTGGATATTGATTCAAATAAAACCTTCTTTGAAGTATCACTGCCTCTAGCAATAAATTTCTATGTTCTCACAATAACTTTAAAGGCACGAAAAATCTAAAGATATCATAATTCCCACATCACTAGTCAAGAACCCTAGGTTAACTTAACCCACATCAAAAGGAAAACCCATGACATATCATTTCACTAGATCCCTTCGACCATGAACTACGATTATCATTTGAATGGGAGAAACCTAATACCAAGCAACAGCGATACATCCCACCAACCTATGTTGCCCAAAGAAAACCAAGCCCATGGTCGTCCCAATGGTCAATGACTACAAAAATTCCTGTACGACCATGGAAATACCTTTTGAGTTGTAGTATTGATTCTCAATATCAACATCCTGCTCCTCAGGCTCCTCCTCCGAGTACTCGAACCCATAATCCTCCATATCAGCATCTGGACAAGCAACAGCACCAAAATTCAAAATCAAACAATTCACCGAGTAATTAAAGTAAAAAAAAAA
>NC_056565.1:16932033-16949967 GCF_013358625.1 Macadamia integrifolia
GATCTGAATTCTCCCTCTCCAAAAGAAAAAAAAAAAAACACTTTGGTAGAGGGCTTGATCCGAAACTAAATGTGGAACGGGAGGTGTCGAGCTCGAAACCATTTCTACGGCACTAACCACAAACTAGCTACTGTAACTGAAGTTCTAAATGGTAGTGCTTTTAGAATGTTTGTTTAATCTGAAAAAAGCTTTACAGAGATTAATGATGTGTGTTTTCTACTATTGAGGGTTTTTCGGTTGTGTCATTGTAAGACTATCTTTTTTCTTTGCAATTAAAGATTACTTATTGACTGTCTTTTAGAATCACACCACTTGGATTGATTGTGTCCATTAGATTGTAATATCCATTATTGACTTTTGTTTAAAAATGATAATGCTAAAACCCTATTTGCACAACACAATATAACATTGTATCTTCTCTTAGTTGCAATGAGAATTTAAAAATAAGGGAAGTAAAATTTTCTTACTTTAAAAATAAATGTTTATAATCATTACCCCATTAGATTGTATAAACTACTTAATTTTTTTAACCATATTTAATAATGAAATATTTTGCATGTAATTTTTATTTTACATATTATAACAAAGGGTTTTAGATGCAAAGTAAAGTGAAATTTTATAACCAAATATTGAATGATTTGAAGTTAATGTTAAAGTCACATGGGTAATGATTACATTAATTTATTTTTTAAGTATGAAAATTTTACTTCCCTTCCCTTTAATTCCCCTTACAGCCAAACATAGCTTGTGTTATGTATTTGAAGTTTATAAGAAGTCTTCATTTTCACACTTAAGGTTATGGCTATTTTAGAAGGAACAATCGACGGGGATCATCTCCATGCTACATTTATTTGGAAAAACTCACCATCAATGAGATATAGGTAACTTTCTTTCCTGGTTATTTTTTAACTACATTGATTTTGTTTGTTAAGTCCCTTTGGTGTAATTTTATTATCTCGCAATGTTGTAGTAGCAAATCGTTTTTTCCGCCATTACTTGTTATCGTCCATTTATTGTAAACATTAAGGCTATCAAGTGGGTGCTCGAGTGATTGGTGCTCCTTGGTTGTGGATGCTACTTAAACTGGGTGTTGGTATAGGTGTGGGTGCTCTCTTGTAGTTGTAGCCACATAACAAGGATTGTAGCTCATTTGTGATGGTGCAATGTAAACGTTGTATCGTGCATTATATTGCAATATGATTTAGGTTGTAGTCCAACCTACCATTTGCATTGTGGATTGTACATTATATTGTGATATAATTTAGATTGTAGTCCAAACTACCATTCGCATCGTGGATGTGGCCACACTGCCAAACCACGATTGTGTACACTTGGTAGACCTAGCCACATGGTTACAAGTGCATGCGTGTGTGTGAAGAAAAATAATATTCATATGTTACTGCCCTCTTTGGTATCATTTTTATTTTTGATTTATGTTCACAAAAATAGTTTTGACTACATTTGGTGTCATTTATGGATCTTATTTCTATTTAAAAAAAAAAATGATAAAACACAAAAACCAAAAAGAGATCAATAGTGATTTATGTGTTTTAGGCCCTCTTTAGCCAACACTGATTTTTAGTCATTTTTATGCTGAATTTTTAATGATCATGTGCTTAAAATCCCAATATGGAGGGGTAAAATAGTCATTTGTTTTGAAATTAAATATTAAAGCCCCTTGCCCTTCTTCTTCCTCCAAAGTGGAGAAAAAAAATGTTAGAAAGAAGATGGATGAAGAGAATCTTTTCACCAATTTCTTCAAAAAACCATTTTGCATTTTGGAATACAAAACTATTTATTACAAAAAATCATTTTTGTCAAGTAATTACTAAACCATTTTTATGTTTTGATAAAAAATGGTTTTCATTAATGATTTGTGTTAAGTAAGTAAAAATTAAAAAGAAAAAATAATGCCAAAGAGGGCCTTAATTGCAATTATATGTGAAATATCAAATTTAGATAAAACGTCCTTCAGAGTACACCTAAAAAAGCCCTTACTCTTACATTCACAAAAAAAAAAAAAAAAAGACTTGATGTTGTAATTTGCAAACAATCGGCAAGCTTTGACCAAGGCATATACCTAGGTTTGAGTCCCCCTCTCATACATTTGGGTGCCTAGTTGAAGTAGGTTTGGATTGGTTGCTCCCCACACCCCATGGAGGGTGGAGATCTTTCCCCACTCATCCCTATGTTAGGAGTTGATCCGGACTAAGTTGGAGCACCCTCTTTCTTGATCCATCTCCTTAGGGCGTCAAAATCATTTGAGGTGAGATAATGAGGTGCAGTGAGCATCCAACGATTGTGGTGTATAATTAGGCCCTCTCAACCTTTGGATGCTCAATGCACCTCCGCTTACTTCATGTAAAAATTTAGATTCCCCCTAGGACCCCTTTAGGCACCCAATACCCCTTCCGCCACCATAGTGGTTCCCCCTCGGCAGAAAACAAAAAATGGTGTGGCAATTCCAATTGTCGGACATATACGATTTACTTGGTTTGACCACTTAAAAAATCAGATATCCGAATTGGTTCCCAATATTTTCATCTATCAAGCCATGTTTAGGGAGAGAGAAAGTTTCCCAATTAATAACAATGTGGTATGAATGGAGCCGGATTTGGCCCTGGTATTTCGGGTTGGGTGAACCGCTAACTTGGAGGATGGAGATTACAAAATTTGGCGAACTATTGAGATGACAGATTTGCCCTTCAGCCCCTTCAGTTCAGTTCGTCCCTTTCAAACCCTCACATGTCAAATTCGAAAATCTCTCCCACACAAAGGAAGGCGTAACCAATTAAAACCCTTCTTCGCCACGTTTCTCTGTCTCCCTCTCTCTCTCTGCCCGCTCTGCTAGAAAACCCTAGGAAACGAAGAATAAGAAGAGAGCACGAACCGATTCCCAGATTCGGTTCCCCTTCAGCTGCTGATTTCCTAGGATCACGAGGTAAGTACTAGTTCTAAGTTATTTTTCTTCTATCGATCCTTTTTTCTTGCTGAAATGGAGCTCGATCAACTTGTGTTCTTTGATTTTTTGGTGTTATATGGTCATTTGTTTTGTGTTATCACTTTTATTTAAGTGAATCTGTTGGCGATTTGAAGGAGAAGACTGGGGAAATTGTTTCCTTTTTTCTTTCAGATTTTTCTGATTGATATTCTTGGCTGCTCGAGGAATTATACCTTTTTGCCCTTTGATTGCTTCTTTTACTTTCTTGTTTTGCTGAAAGCTGGAGTTTGTTGCCGACTTATCTGATTGTGCAAGTACAAGGTTCTTTGTTCTGAGAAAATACATGATTCAGGTGGTAATTGAAGGGTTTTCTTTTGAGTTTAGTTGTGTTTTTTATCTTGATTGGTTTCTGTGTTCTAGGTTGGTTTTCCTTATTGGGTTAGGTGAGTCCTTTTGTGTTTTCTTTGCGCCCTTATTGCCTTTCAGTATTTTGATGTTTTGAGTTTTGTTATTATATAAATCTTGGAACTCCCTAATATGGGATTTATTTGGTTATTGATTTTGATGTCTAATGTTAATGCTACTTCTAGTTCTTTTGATTCTTGCTGGTATTTTGGGAACTGGCCTGTTGCTTTCTTGTCGTGGCTTAGTAATTTAGGTCTCCTTTCCCTACATTCTCTCTCTCTCTCTCTCTCTCCTTAATAGTATTGTGTTCAAATGCTTTTTTAGGTCAATTTACATGTTTGTCTTTGTGACTCTGACTTTGAAACCGGGTGTGTACTTTGAGTTTGTAATCCTATTATTATTTTGTCCATTCTCTTAAAAGAATCATCTTCGTCAGTTTTACATGAGCTCCTATCAGTTTGCTTTTTAACAGAAATAACCCTTATCGGAACAAAGAATAGCATGCCTCCACTTGCATTTTGCATGAACTTTCAGCTGGAGTCAAGGCCTGAACAATGAATAAAATGAACAAACATCTGATTTCTTAAAAAAAAATTGTTACTAGGATGTTTGTTTTCTTCATCTTGACTTTTAAGCCTTTCATTGTCATCTGTTGTGGTTTCCAATAAACGGCAGAAGCTATAACTTTGTAATTCTAGGTAGTGATTAAGATATACATGATTTTCTTCTTATATTGATAAAAAAGAAATTTTTCCTAGTAGTAATATATCAATTTGATAGACCTGACAGGCTGACATCATGAGTACATCAAGAAATACAATGTTTTGATAGTTTGGATGGTCTATCTGTATTCCACATCCAAGTGCTTCAGAAATTGGACACTTGGATTGATGAGCAGCTACAGTAATGGAGTACAGAGAGGCAAATCTTAGACATGTTCAACAATTTTTGCTTTTGTTTGTTGGTTAAGATGACCTTTTGCTGATTCCAGTTACTAACAAAATGCAGGTTGTGTATCAAAATTGTCATCTTATTCTGAAACCGTGGCAAAGCAGTTCTGTCTGGTGTTGAAACTTTGAAGAGACTGAGGAGTTCATAGTTCCCTGTGTCACTGAATTAGTGGACCCTTCTGAATTTATTATGGCACTGAATTGTCGGCTTATAACATACTCATCAGATATCATAGATGGAGAACCAATCTATGTCTCATCGAATTGCCTTCCCATTAAGGCTGCAAACTTTGAACCTGCGGGACATTCATTCCATTCTGTTGCACTCAGACTTCTTGGTTTTGTTGAGGCTGGAGATACAGATGCTGTTGATCAGAATGGTTCGCCTGACAAGAGACGAGATTATATTCCATCTCCTGACTCGTACAGCAGCAAAGGTAAAAAGAAATCTGGTGAAGGCAAGCAACAGGACCATTATGCCTTCCTGGGTTTGGGGCATCTACGTTTTCTGGCAACTGAGGAACAAATAAAAAGAAGTTACAGGGAGGCTGCCTTAAAGCATCATCCTGACAAGCTAGCTTCTCTTCTTCTTGCGGAGGAAACTGAAGCTGCAAAGCAAGTGAAGAAAGATGAGATAGAGAATCATTTCAAAGCTATCCAGGAAGCTTATGAGGTCCTCATTGATCCTGTGAAGAGAAGGATATATGACTCCACTGATGAGTTTGATGATGAAATTCCTACAGACTCTGCACCACGAGACTTCTTTAAAGTGTTCGGTCCAGCTTTCATGAGAAATGGGCGGTGGTCAGTTACCCAACCTGTACCATCATTGGGTGAAGAGGATAATCAGTTGGAAGAAGTTGATCGTTTCTACAATTTTTGGTACAACTTTAAGAGTTGGAGAGAATTCCCACAATCAGATGAGTTTGATGTTGAGCAAGCCGAGTCTCGTGACCATAAGAGGTGGATGGAGAGGCAGAATTCAAAACTTAGAGAGAAAGCCAGGAAAGAAGAATATGCACGAATACGTACACTTGTTGACAATGCTTATAAAAGGGATCCTCGAATTCTGAAGAGAAAGGAAGACGAGAAGGCAGAGAAGCAAAGGAAGAAGGAGGCCAGGTTCCTTGCTAGGAAGATGCAAGAGGAAGAAACTGCTAGGGTTGCTGAAGAGGAGAGACGCAAGAAGGAAGAGGAAGACAGAATGGCTGCTGAAGCTGCTTCAAATCAGAAGAAAGTGAAGGAGAAAGAAAAGAAGCTCTTACGTAAAGAGCGAAATCGTTTACGGACACTCTCAGGATCCGTTTCATCTCAACGTTTGCTTGATCTTACTGAGGATGATGTGGAGAGTATTTGTATGTCATTTGATACTGAGCAGTTGAGGAGTTTATGTGATGAGATTGAACACAAAGAGGGGGTTGAGTGTGCACAACTTATAAAATATGCATTGGGAGGGAATAGAAATTCTGATGGACCCAAACAAGGCGAAAAGAATACACAACAGAATGGTTCAGTAAAAGTTAGTGGTAATGTGGCTGGTGTCCAGTTAAAGGAAGCTAAACCTTTAGGCAGCTATGAGAAAAAGGAAAAACCTTGGGGGAGAGAGGAGATTGAGCTATTGAGGAAAGGAATGCAGAAGTACGCCAAAGGAACTTCTCGTAGGTGGGAGGTCATTTCAGAATACCTTGGCACTGGAAGATCAGTAGAAGAGATTCTTAAGGCAACAAAAACAGTTCTTCTGCAGAAGCCTGACTCTGCCAAAGCTTTTGATTCATTTCTTGAGAAGAGAAAACCGGCACCAACCATTGCATCCCCACTTACCACGAGACAGGAATCAGGGGAGACAGTGACCCCAGCACATCTGCCTCAGAAAAATGTTCCTGAGATAGTTAATTCTAAGAAGCCTTTGAGTAGTGATGAAGCTCTTCAAAACCATGAAGCTGGGGTCGTTGCAAACGGCACTTCTTCGAACACTGAACAACAAGATGAGTGGTCTGCTGTTCAAGAAAGGGCACTAATTCAGGCTTTAAAAACCTTCCCAAAGGAAACCAACCAGCGTTGGGAACGAGTTGCAACTGCAGTTCCGGGGAAGACGGTGATTCAGTGCCGGAAGAAGTTTGTTATGTTGAAGGAGAACTTTAGAAACAAGAAAAATGCAGAATAATTGGATTTGTTCTTAAAATGTGGTGGAGTTGCGTCACGGTTGAATAGAAGTTTATTGTTTGCTATCTGGTGGAAGAGATTCTTTCATTTTGAAGATGAAATTAGCTTAAGCTACATGGTGTCCAGAGAGAGAATTTTTTTCTCGGCATCGGATTTTATAAGTTACACCACTCAGGTTATGTAGAACTCAGATTATTTATAGATGGAGTTCCTCGTATGGAATAGCGCAGTAGAGAGATTCATCACTCAATCTGGAGGTACTAATCTTTTATGAAAAATCATTCCATTCTTTCTTGTGAGATCATTCTATTTGAATCTGCCATATTTGAGGTTGTGATATGTTGAGCGAAGGGAGATGATAAAAAGGTTTTTTGGGAAAGATCGACTTGTAGAATTAGTTGACTACCTGTTATAGAAAGGTCCAGAACTCTTATTACAAGAATCCTTTCTAATTTCAGACATCTTTATTATTAATGTTTAATATTTGTTTATTTGTGTGACCTACCATATGCACGCTGTGAACCTGTGATCATGGGTGTTAGTTACACATGCCGTTGAATTGCTTAGCTTCTCAGGACTTCTTAAAGCATTTCACTAGTTTTCTGTTCTACTCGTCTGCTGGTTCTCCATCATCTTACTTGCTTTATCAGATTCAGTGTCAACTAGGGGTGCAATTGGGCCAGGTTTTTTAAGATCCCTGGCCAATCATGGTTCCCGTAGCTCTGTCCAGGCTTAACCTGAGGTCAGGCTGAGATATCTCAGCCCAGGCCCAGCCCCAGCCTTTCCAGGTGTAGCTCAGCCTAGCGGACCTAGCCTGGCCTTGAATGCCTGAGTTGCAGGCTGGACTGGCCCTGAGTTTTGTTCCTGTTTAAAATAAAAACATAAAGGTAGAATGTTTTCTGTCCGGGAGTAGAGGGGCTACGTCCAGACAAAGAGGGCGAGAGGCAGTGAAATGACTGCCCCACCCCCATGGAAGGTAAAAATGCCCACCTTGATGATGCTTCTAGGTGCGTTTCCATTGGATCTGCTGGTGCAACCTTACATTCCCCGTCATAACACGTTCTCCCTAACATAAAAGGAGTCGATATGTGGCCTTGGATTTTTGTCAATGTTACAACATAAGTAGCATACAAGATGTATCTTGTTGTCACCAAAATGGTGAAGTATGAATATCAAATGTAACTTGATACTTAATAAATGGTGCTTATCCTTGCTTTCAGATATTTGTATAATATAGATATACGGCTGGTCAGTAATATCATCCCTTTTACATTGCAACTCACTCCTTATAGGCCTCATTTGCAGTCACTTTCATTGCAACAACAACAACATTCAAGACCTTTTCTAATCTTAATGGGATTGGTTATATAGGGATTCCAAGCAATGATGAGCGTAAGAATCCATGTAAAAAGATTGACGGGTTATGATTAATAATAATAAGTGTCGGTTGTCAACCTGATGCACCACTACAAATCAAGTATAATCCATCACCTAACCTGCTTTCATAGAAGGAAGAATGTGATAACGAAATCTTGATAGCCTTGTTAAGCATAGCACGAAAGCAACAACTTTAATCCATGATTAGGTTGAGAATTTTGTATCTAATTATAAAGTATGAATGCCCTCGACTATCCCAGTTAATCATTCCTCCAATCCTGAAGGCCAACGCAATAGGACTGACATCCTATGATGTTATCTAATGCCAGTCGGAGGATCAAAAAGCAATGTCGTTATGAACGTTTGGTTGCCACAAGCCACTATGTCGGATAAAATATCTCGATTTTTTTTATTAAAAAAAAAAAAATTGTGCATTGCACTCAAGTACGAAATGACTTTTCTAAACATCATCTTCGGATATCTTGAGGTCATAGGTAGAATTTGATTGATATAAAACTGGGCCAATGAGAGTGTACAGAAGCGTCAACAGAGATGGGATTTCACATTTCATGGGGTGAGGTGGTCAAATTCATGGGTCCATCAATCTTCCATGCCACCCTAAAAAATAAAATAGAAATAAATAAATAAATAAATAAAATCTTCCATGCCACCAATTATCCATACAATAAATTTCAACCTAGTCCCATGTGCTATGTGAACTTAAAGAAATAAAGGTTTATTTTATTTTATTCAAGAAGTGAAAGTACAATATTAACTAGGAACTAAACGATATTTACAAGCTTACATCTGCGTAGCATTGCTTTGTAGGCTATTAGATTCACCATCCTAACTATCTCATTCTTACTTTTTACACAAAAAATAGATTTAAACAGAATATAGTTCAGTTCAAGTCTATTAGAAAAAGTGGCCAAGGCCACACCAAAAAGTGGTCTGAATTCATTAAAAGAACAAAAAAAATGATCTAGAGTTCTAGACAACTTCATTAATTCTGTTATTGGTGTGTAAAAGACAATGACAAAAATACTAAATTGATCTAGACAACTTCATTTTTTTAGGGGGTTGTGAAAGACAACTTCATTTTAACTCTCGAAAATACAAATGACAAAAATCCTAAGCTGTTGGATTCATATAAGTGGAGGTGGGACCCAAACCTTGATATGTGGGTAATCAAGGAAGTGGCTTCCCATAATTGATGGCTTCAGTATGTTGTATTGATTCCACCAAAAAAAAAAGTATGTAGCATTGATATATTTTGGGAAAGAAAAAAAGGTTTCCTAGATCATGCTAAAGTTTGATATTTTGACATTTGATCAATTAAATTAAAATAATAGCTCATCGACATGTGTTCAATGTCATGTGGATGATCAAATGAGATTCAAATTTGTAGGCACACGTACCTTATAGTTTCTGTCTCAATCTCAAATTTAATTTACTTGTAAATATGACTCATTAGTCATTAGGTGGCAAAATGGGTGCATAGATTATTAGGAGGGTTCATCGACATCCATGGAGGCTATAAGATTGAATTTGGTTGTGCAATTCGAATGTAACTAGTTACAACTTTTATATAATTCATAAAAAAATAAAATTATATATATATATATATATAGATCAAATTTGTCGCATTATTTTTTTACATGGCACAATTAGTTATCCATATTTCAAACTGCGAATTGTGGTGAAAACTTTTTGCCTAAATTTTATAAGGGAAAGGCTCTCCAAGCTGCTGAGCAAGGCATGATAACACCCTTTGTCTTTATTATATCTATACTTTTCACCTGAAATAACTTAGCTGTTCTTTTATGCATGATAAATTTTGTCACACCTAATTCAAGGGTGTCGTATCTTTATTGGTTTTATTTCGATTTTTAAGACAAAATCATTTGATATATATCAAATTATACAAAATATTAAAATTATATCGAAATACCAAATATTGAATATATAGTTAGACAAATGCTCTTCGAATTGGTACTTAAACCTTAGTTCCTGCCAACTATTCAGTTTCCCTGCTAGTAGATGATCAATGGAGACTAGTGCTTTTGCTGTTGTCTCTTCCACAACAACTTAATTGCAAAACTATTGTATTAAAACTGTATTGATACCAAATAAAATCTGTATTGTAACCATACGAAACTGATACAAGATTGTAACTTTACGGTATATATGGTTTTGGTATCGACTATGATTAGCCTATTGTATCATATCGAATATCAAATACTATACTGATTGACACCCTTGTCTTATTGGTTTACTCTCCCATGCTCCTGGCTCAAAAATCTTCTAATTTTTAAATCACTAATATACCCTTAGATTCCATTTCTATCCATGGCACTGGTTTGTTAAAAGTCACCTACGATCATTTTCCTAATTTTATCCATGGGAATTGGAAATGGTCTACGGTACCGACTTTTCTGAGTTTCCTGTATGTGCGTATTCCCCCTCTCATTCTCCTTTGGTCAGCTACCCAACCAAGGAAGGGGCTCACGATCGAAGACGGCAACAATCCGCGTTTAAAATCGGCTATTCAGGATTCTGTACATCTTCTCTAGACTCTCGGGTATTGCATCAATCCTTTCAGGTCAATCGATTTTTGAATTTGCAGGTATTGATTGCATCTCTCTTCTCTGCTTTGAACTGTGAAGAATTATGAGTTTGTAGGTATTATTGTTCTCGAAGACTATATTTTGCTTTTGAATCAATAGGGTTCGTGAAATTTTTTTTCTTTCTGAATTTATGATTTTATGTGTTATTGGGGATTGCTGGTATCTTTTTATGCTTTTAATTTCCTGTATTTTATTTTGTGATTGAGGTTTCGTTTGTCCTATCATAGGGACGGTGCCCATCTCTATGACTAATTTTGACGCGCTTTACTCGATCCAAATAACGTTATAATCGAGAAAAAAACTTCGGAAAATAAAGAAGGATTTTTTTTCTTCCTTCTTTTGATTAAAAAGTGTTCGTGAAATGTTTTTTTCCATGAATTTCTGATTTCGTGTGTTATTGGGGTTTGATGATATCTAGTATGCTTTTAATTTCTTGTATTTAATTTTGTGATTGAGGTTTCATTTATCCAATCAGGGGTGGCGCCAATCGCAATTACTTACTTGGATGCTTTACTCGAACCATATAATGTTATAACCGAGAATTTTTTTTTTTTTTGGAAAATGATACTTAAAATTTGGAGATGTGGATCGTTTCTTTGATGATTATCTTCCTATTTCATCTCTTAGGTGGGTGTTGGTGATCATCCACTTGAACTCACCTAATCTTTTGTATTGCTAGTCCATACAAATATTCCATGATCGAACTAGAATCAGGATCTGTCATTAATTTTTTGGGTCGCTTGGGCCGCAGATCCCGTGGAAGCACCTTTAGGTTCAATATTATGTGGCAGAGCCTTTTTACCAAAGCGTGGAAGTATTTTCAAGGAGGGTGGCATGGGGAAGATACTGACAGTGAACCAGCTGAATTTGGAGTTTCTCTGTATCACTTGGTGATGATATAAGGACCACTTCAAGTCTGGAGATACTCAGCACGTATTGCATATTTGTTGTTACGCAGGACTTTGTAGAAAGCCTGCTGGCAGTGGGCCCACGAAACTAATGAAACATATCAAAGTAGGGAATTTAGTGGAATGTCATAAGAATAAATGTTCAAAGTTTTCAATGTGAAATTGCAAAATTCTAAAGGTAAACGATGGAAGCACAAAGAAAACCATATTATTTGCACTAGAAGGTCCAGATCAACCTGCCAATCTAGCTGTTTCAGAAACTGAATTCCAAATTCAGTCTAATTGACACCAAGAAATGAGCTCAGATCTCAATGAGATGACGCCGATGAATAGGGTTAGCAAACCCTTTTAGACCATAAAATATTGGTGGAGTGTTATACTCTGGCATAGTCATCAACAAGCCTATCAAGGCGGTGAGGCAACCGAGGCGTTTGAGGGTCTTTTGGAGTGTTTTGGGGATAAGGCGGGCATAAGGCATTGCCTTATTGAATAAAGCGTTCCTGTGTTATTTTTTTTTATAAAACCATTCTATTTTACTCAAATCCTAGTTGAATCTTACTACTCATGTGCTAATAAATATTAAAGGTTCATACTTCATACCAATGCAAGATATTCATCAAGAAAACAATAAAGTGAATAAACTAAGTTCATCTTCATCAATCATCAATCATCAATCATCAATCATCATCATAACATATTAACATATAATATAAATACATAATTATAAAATGAAATTATAAATATAAAGAAAAGAAGACTTAAAATATACAAGTATTTTGAGAGAAGAAGGGAAAAGATAAAACTCCATTCACTGGTTGAATTGAGAGAAACATGCAGGAACAGAAATATAAAGTAAGGGACAGAAATAGAAGGTAATGGCAGAATTCAGAATTCATATAACTTCATAAAAATTGGCCTTAGTAGTTAGTTCCTTAAAGACCTCCATGTCCATTTGTAAAAAAGGAAGAAGAAAGAAGGGAGAAGAAAGAAGAAAGGAAAAAAAAAAGGAAGAGCACTGAGCTCTCACCGTAGGATGAAGAAGAATGAAGAAGAAAAAAAAAAGAAGGAAGCGCTCGCCATAGGATGAAGAAGAAAGAAGAAGGGGAAAAAAAAAAATCAAAGCTCTAAGCTCTCACCGTATGATGAAGAAGAATGAAGAGGAAAGAAGGGAGATGAAAGAAGAAGAAGAAGTAAAAAAAAAAACCCAGCTCTCACCAGTCACCGTAGCATGAAGAATGAAGAAGAGAGAAGATGAGAGAAAAAAAATACAACATACCTAGAGAGAGGGTTATGAAGCTTCGCTAGAGGCCACCGGAGAAGAGAATCCTTGCCGCCGTAGTAAGAATCGAAGGAGGAAGGCTCGCCGTTGGCTAGTAAACCCTTGAGAAACCATTGCATTTGTGAATGTGAAATTGTGAATCGTGTTTTTCTTTTGGTTGAGTTTTAGACTTTAGTTTTAATAGACTTGATCCCATGCATCTCAAGTGTATTCTTCTTCACACTTGCCAATCACGAAATAATATTTGAAATCTATGTAAATCAGTTTTAAAAATCAAGTTATTTTTAAAATGTACATAAGGCATCATAAGGCACATAAAGCAATGCCTTATTGGTTAAGGCGGTCGCCTTATGAATTACGACTAAAGCGGCCTACTGCCTTACTCTTTTGGAACCGCCTTAGCGTCTAGGCATCGCCTTACCAGCGCCTTGACGACACCTTAATAACTATGGTCATCAAGGTGCCACCTAAGCGATAAGGTGGTTCAGCCTGGACTGGCACATTGGTCGCCTAGGCAACACCTTGACGCCTTGATTTTTGGATATCCTCCATCGCCTTGATCGCTTTGTCGCCTTGATAACTATGAATTGATGCTAATCAGCTTGATTTTCAGAAGTTAACTGTCAATTTTATTATTAAAGAAGGAGAAGCACATGAAACACTCCTTTGACTTAGAAAGGGTAAAGAGATGGCTTAACAGTTATCTTTCCAGCTATAGGTAGGTTAAGCTTAGTCTGCAAGGCTAGTGAGTCCTGCACAGGATGCTTTCTCCTTTTCCTTTTCCTTTTCCTTTTTTTTCCAAACATTTATAAATTTTATTTTTAATGTTTTTAGGGGTTTCCAATTAGTTATTTCTTTATCTTCTTTTAATTGTAATAGTCCTATAGTTATAATTGGATTTGAATTTGGTTCACAATAGGGTGGCCGTGGAGGGTTTTGTTTATTTTTTTATTTCATTGTATGGTTTAATTGATTAAATTTATAGTAGCTACAGGTTGATCATAGTCTTGGTATAACAGAAATTTTATTGATGAACAAATTAGTATGGACCCAATTCTGGATCTTGTATGTATCTGGCTCTGGACTCTAGACATGATTGTCTGTCCTGATCTGGGTTTGGTACATCATTTGCTCATTCTGACTATTGGATGATGGTGATTCCCTGCATGGGACATATGTCCAATTTGATAGTCTATCTCAATTGTATGTCCATCAGGACCATGTATTGTTCTTTCGTCTTGATTTTTCCCTGTTGCCCTGTTCTACAACCAGAGAAAATCTGTCTCAGATGGATCCTCACACCTAGTTTTTGAAACAAATTTTCATGTTTCTAGTGTGATTTTCCCCTTATTTCACAGGTGAAAGCTGGTACAGAGGCCAGAGGGAAACTGTGAGACCTTATTTCTCTCAGTTTCCCCTTTAAAGATTTGAATCTTGACGGTGAGTTTGCATTATGGCATTGCTTACCCCCCTTGGGGATCTTGGTTTTTAGGCATATTGTTTGTTTGTATGGGACAGTGCATTGACTACCGTTTTTTGAAGCCTTCAACTAAGGTCTGATTTTATATGCTTTATTTGCAGGAACAGTTATTTTTTCTGAAGAAATTTTGGAAGGATAGGAAAATAGACAAAGTAAGAAGCTTCACTCTGTATTTTTCAGCATGTGCTGTTGTATCATGATTTTTTGACATTCTCTTTGGATGACTGCTTTACTATAATTTTTATTCTAATCAAATGGTTAGTATCAGTTCTAAAAATAGGATCTATGCATAGAAGATGTGATACTTTTCCTGTTGGTACCTTAGAGATTTCATGAAATCTTCCTCTTGTTCAAGGATATACTAATGTAGAGCTAGGTCTCTAGTAACCTGACCGCAGGCAGGATACGCAAACAAACACTGATTTCTGACTTGGTAACAGTATATGAATATGTAACCAACAGTAGGTAACAATAGGTAAAAATTACCCTTAATAACTCCTAATAATGCCTAACAATGTTATGGAATTACCCCAGTCCAAGAGAACAATAAACAGCAGCTAACAAATCTCTATCGCAGGCCACAAATTAGGGTTCAAGACTAGGAAAGAAACTGAATTCAAGAACAATAGCAAAAGCGGATGAAAAGGGCTGGTAATACCATCGAATGGAGGTTTTAGTGGATGGATTCAATCTCAAAAATCTCGGGCAAAACTGATTGCCCAATCCTGAGTTCTATTGACTCTTGATTTAGGGCTAAATTGGGAGATTTCTGGTATCAAACACACCAGGCCTCATAACAGGATCAAACTCCAGTCGAATGCAGCTCTTTGTGAGGGGATTTGATCTTCAAAACTGGGGCAGCAACTGATGGTTATCTTGGGAGATCGATGGCCTTAAAGGTTTCAGCAAGAAAACCTTCAGAACCAGAATAACCGGTGATGGGATCCTTCCTTCAATTGGCAGCAATAACAATGGTAACTTGGACAACTCAATGGGTATTTCAGTAGGGGACTCGATTGGTCTTAGACGGCCAAAGAGACCAAATTATTCAAGGGTATCTCAGCCAAGGTCTCTCAAGTCACCTCACTGCATCTCATGGGTATTACGTCGCACTAGCAAATTTTTCTTCATTCAATAAATCGTTGGGGTGGGAGGACTCTAACGTCTCCTATAGTAAAAAACTTTCCATAGACAGAAAATAGATTGTAAGAAAAAGGAAAGAACTAGAAGCCTTTTACAAGGAAGTTATTGAGTCTTGTTCCCTATGAAACTAAAGTTAAAATAAAGTCTTGTCTAAGTACATAAAGACTGAAATTAAATTAGGAAACAAATAAACAAAATATATCTTGGGAATCAAGCTATCCTATCCCCCACGATTTGGCTTTGGGTGAGCCAAAAACACCCAGCCTGCATGTGCTGGCCCAGCCAAGGCTTGTTGGTCCTATGGCCCATGGGCCTGGCCACTTAATGTGGATCATGGGCCAGCTTCCTTTGATCCTTGCAGCTGTATTTGAGGCCCAAGAATCTATCTACTTCATATACCAGTAGCCGAGAATCTTTTTTATTTTAATTTTTTAACTTTTTTGATCGAGTAGAAAATTTTAATCTTAGTATAATGTTTTGTCCACAATAGAAAGGGGGGGGGGGTTGGGTGGAAATCAGCATACCATTGGGATGGGCTCATAATAATTTATTTTACACTCTTGAGACATGGAAATTTCGTAATTCATGTTGCGATGGTGCTTGTTTAAGTCAATATAATCCCTCATCAATGCATCCACTGTTTCTTAAATTCTAACATTTAGGATATAGTTACAATTTTATGAACTACTGATATGTGCATTGCTATAGGAAAGGGCCAAAAGGGAGTCAGCTATTGATTTCCTAAAGCTCGAGACAGATATGGATCTAGCTATTCCCTTCGATATGCAGATACCATGCTTTAAGATTAGTATTTTATGATGGTATTATTTCATGCTAAGTGTAACTTCTAACATTTACTTTGTCACACTTAGAGACAACTGTTGATCTTGACTTGTCACAAGAAAAGTTGAGTGGTTGGATATCATATATAGTTGATATTTTGAAGTGGAAGCTTGGAAAATCTTATATAGAGCTGAAAACATGTTAAAGTTTGTGCGTGATAGTTGAAATATGCTATTATCCTCTCTAAGGCTGTTAAAGAATTCGGTTTCCGTGTAGACGGTTCTGTTCAGTTTGGTGCAAGATTTTTTTGGTAAAAACCAAAATCGAACGTTTTAATAAATGTTGAAACTGAAACCATTTATAAATGGTTTGGGTTTAAATTGTTTTAAATCGTTTTCTAATTTCCTTATCCATACAATGTCTTTACCTTTAAATTTTTTTTATTGAAATGGATGTCAATTTAACATTGAATTGAATTGTTTATTGTAATATGCTTTCTTTTGATAGTTGTTTAATGTAAACTTAATTTCTTTTTATTGTAATGGATGTAAACTTAGCATTGAATGACTTAAACTATATATATATATATATATATATATGGGAGAGGGATAGGTATGCCGCCGATATCAAGTATGCTAGCGGATAGCACCAATAGGAACACATGATGGAGTAACATTCAGGAAGGATATGAGGGTCATTTCAGAAAAAAAGGGAAGAGAGAGATAGACACAATGGGTGCTAGCATACTTGATATCAGCGGCATACCCAACATTTTCCCTATATATATATATATATATCAGTTTAACGGTTTACTTAAACAGTTTACTGCGGTTTAAATGGTTTGGTTTGGTTTAAACCGTTTAACTAAACCTCTTAATTGTGAAACCAAAAACGAACCATTTATTAGACGGTTTCACGGTTTTGGTGTAAACGGATCAGTTCGGTTTCAGCAAATGGTTCCGGTTTGGTTTTGGTTTTGGTTTTGACACCCTTAAGCCTCTTAGATTTTTAAATTACCTTTTGTTATCTTCTTTCGCTCCTTTTTCTCCCTCCCTCCCTAATTTTCGGATTTTCAAATCTAATATTAAATCTAATATTTGAACAGATTTCTATCATGGCAAGAAGTATACGGATTCTTAAGCAACTCCTTGGAAGTTCTCGAGTGTTAGGGTTAAATATTCAGATGAATAGATCTGTAACCTACATGCCCCGGCCTGGTGATGGTGCTCCAAGAGCTGTTACCTTAATCCCAGGTGATGGGATTGGTCCACTTGTTACAGGTGCAGTTGAGCAGGTCATGGAAGCAATGCATGCTCCGGTGTATTTTGAGAGATATGAAATTCATGGTGACATGACAAAGGTTCCTCAGGATTTGATTGCTTCAATAAAAAAGAACAAGGTTTGCTTGAAGGGTGGTTTGGCCACTCCAGTTGGAGGAGGTGTCAGCTCGTTGAACGTTCAGTTAAGAAAGGAGCTTGATCTCTATGCCTCGCTTGTGAATTGTTTCAATCTGCCTGGTCTGCCAACAAGGCATCAGAATGTCGATATTGTTGTGATTAGGGAGAATACGGAAGGGGAGTATTCAGGGCTTGAGCATGAAGTTGTTCCTGGTGTCGTTGAGAGCCTTAAGGTATTCTTTTTTGGCCATTTTATGTTTCTCTTTGTTTCTTGATTTGCCCTTGTGATCTGGGAATTTGATGATTCATGGTATTGCTATGGTTTTCCTTTTTGTTCTTGAACAAGTGGTGGTCTTGGGCCACAAGGGTCTATTGTGTTGGTTATTTTTTGGTCCTTTTGGGCGTAATCCTGTATTTTTCTACCTCTTCTTATAAATTCTTGTTCTGTTGTTCCCATAACAACCCAACTCCTCCCCACTTC
>NC_056565.1:16950008-16974221 GCF_013358625.1 Macadamia integrifolia
GGTAAATGTGATTCCTGCAGTTTCGTGACTCTGATGGATTTACAGGAAATGCATTCAGGTTTTTTGTTGCTTTGGTTCTTTACTTTGAAGATAGATGTTTCCACGGAAGAATGTGTGTGTGTGTGTGTGTGTGTGTGTGTATGTGTGTGTTTTTTTTTTCCTTTATAATTTCCCCCTGTTCTTTAGCCCTGCTATCAATTTTTTATTGTTTCTTCCCAGCCTCTCTGAACTAATGAATTTTATTACATGAAAGCAAACTAGAAGCCTGTAAGACGAAAGCTGTCATATACTGGAAGGTTATAAACTTATAATGCTGATTTATTTAACTTGGCAAAACTGTGTGGGGAATGCGGAATCAAGCCCAAAATGGAGTGATGCAGTTGGGCGTAGGGATAATTAGAGGTATAATTTTTTATGTCTTTATCTTCTTATGTCCTTCATTATAGCTCGTATTTAAAGACCTAAAACAAAACTAAGGATTAGTATTGTTTTAGGTCTTTAAATACATGCCATAATGAAGGACTCGATGATCTGGAATGATTTTTTTTTGGAGTTGAAACTGATGGCTGCCAAGAGCTGTATATCCCTCTCTTTCCTCTGATCTTCTTTTCTCTCTCTTAGTTTTGATTCCTCCCTCAATCCTTCCATTGTTCTTTCTACTTGTTCCTAACTCTCTCCCTTACCTTTTCTTCCCTTCTTTTTACTCTATTATTACTCTTTTATACATCTTTGTTGCAAACAACTTTTCTGATCGAACTTGTTCTTTGCCGGGTGATATAACGGCCCCCATATAATTTGATTCAGCTTCATTGAGGTTAGTCCATTCGATTTGAGACTTTGAGGGTTGTACTCGGTACTTGAGGATGACCTTATCTATCGAGGTTCGGTTCACAAACCTGCATGGTGTTAAGTTTGTCTCGAATTCTTGACCCGTTTTGAAGATTGACCCGATCCGACATATTTTGGTGGCGACTTGAATGGAAAATTTTCTGAGATCTGTGATGGAAGCAGAGGGGTTGGCCGGATCGACCGGACCCGATGGGTCGACCCGCGATTTAGAGTATATATAATGTACTGTTGCTTGTTGAGAAAGTCATTGTATTCCAGGGTTTTCATGCAGCTAGGGTTTCAGGACGAGTTTTTCCTCGTCGCTGCTAGGGTGTAATTTCTCTTCTGCATAGTGAATCATCTTCTTATTCGCCGGAGGACGTAACACACCACCCTGGTGTATGAACCTCGTTAAATCTCTGTCGTACGGATCTATTGTCTCTTTATTATTCGTGTTTCTTGGTGTTTGATCTAACACATGGTTTTGTTGTCCAATCATTGAGGTTACCAAACATAATTAGCCGATTGCGTGTAACTCAGTGTAGACTGCCTTGGTGTACAACCCAATAGGATAGCACCACTTGTCACTAGTAGTTCTACAAAAAGAGAAAGGAATCAAGCTATTAAAAAGAGGAAAGGGAGATAAAATTCCATAGCTCATGATATTTGAGAGAAAGGATTCTCCAAAAAATTGCGCACTCTCTCTCCTCTTTCCAAAAAATTGGTGATTGCCATGGTTTGAGGGAGGATTCTGCTGTGTTCTTCTCTGTTAAAGCATTGGGTGGTGATTGCTTCCTACTTCTACAGTATGGGGTGAACCCGTAGAAGTAGGAATCAATCTCCACCAACACTTTGATGGAGAATGCGATGGAATTCTTCCTCTAACAATGGCAATCACCAACTCTTGGAGAGAGAGAGAGTTCTGGGATTTAGGGAGAGACTTTTCTCTCAAATTTTTGAGCTATGAGAATAATTTCTCTCTTCTTAAGGCTCTTATTTAGCCTTAGTCTGATTCCTTTCCTCTTAGAAATGCTAGTGCCAAGTGGTGGGATCCTATTGGGTCGTACACTAAGACAACATACACTGAGTCATACTTAATCGTGTAATTATGTTAATTGTACATAAGTGCACCTTAGTTTGTTACTAGCCATAAAACTCATAATTGATTAAAAAAAAATTACATGTAACTCTCTCCAATTTACAACATCTCACCATGGACCTCAAGGCATGGGATTAAATTACTGTCACCACCCTAGTCCATTGAACGACGAATATAAAGTATCCTGATCACTGATTGGATAACAAAACAACGTGATTAAATGTTTGTTAAATATAATAATTTCATAAATTCTTTGTAAACATTTGACAAATAAATCATCGAGCTTGGAATTTCTTCCCAATCAAGTTCAAGATTCTTTCTTGAGATATTCCCCTGCACGGGAATTGGATTGCTTATTGAGCGTCACTTTCATCCACAAGCAAACACAGTGGACCCAATAGAGTGATGTATATAGTCAATTGAATGTAGGCGTAAAACATATGTACACTAAAGTACACCATGTCGATCTACAATGATAAAGACCTCTCAGGGGACCACACAATTATAACAAGGTTCCATTTACATTAAATTTCTGATAGTAAACCATGTTGAGTCTCAAATGATTGACTCTGATACACAAAAAAGTGTACCCACATTTGTGTTTGTAATCTCCATTCCCAAGAACACACAATGCGGCATCCATGCAAACAAAGAGCTTAACTTTGTCCCTAGTCGCGAATACTTGATGTCATACCTCTGGACACACTACCACCAATATAAAGAAAATATAAATTAATTTAAATAAATAATTTATAGTCAGTTGACTTGTACAGTGGGTTGCTCTTTATTTTGGATTTGATGTATACATCACAATATCTGATAACAATCTCCCACTTGTACATCAAAGCCAATGTATTACATGCTTTGAGCCCATGTTTTTAAATATGCCTGTAAAAAAATGTTCTGAATAAGTCCATTGGTGAAGGGATCTGAAAGATTTTCAGCAGTAACTTTGGCGATGGATACATTGGCACGCTATGTAGTCAGCAGTCAACTTCTGGCAATTCTTCTAGTTAATGTAAATACCATTTCTGAATTTACTTCCTTATCATCTTTATCAGTTTGAAAATTTGAGTCCGTATAACCTGTTATTGACAAATGGTCCGCACCATACACAAATAATCTTTGATCCTGTTTAACTTGAAGATACACTTCATTGCAGACCATTGCTCTTGTCCTGGATTAAATTGGAACCTACTCATAATTCCAACTGCATAACAGATATCTGGTCTAGTGCAAAGCATGGCGTACATAATATTTCCACAGTAGATGCATAAACTTAGAATGTCACTATTTTTGAAAAATAGCATTTGCGGCCATAATACATTCTTAAGCAGGTTTCATACTTTTCTAATGGAATAGATTTGGATTTATTGTAAGTTATAGAAGCTTTTATGACATCATAAATTTCAAAAAACATAGCTGGTAACTGTTCCTCTGAAACTTGTTCGACATCTTTCATCTATCAAAAAATTAGGTGAAAGCTTTGATCCCCCCCCCCCCCACCATCTTTGGATTTTGGATTGTGGCATTGATGCATCAAGAAGTAAATTACTTGGAATATGGTTAGTGTGTAAAGCATAATAAGAAAATGAAATTCAGGAATTCAAATCTTATGAAGATCCTTTATTTTCAATATGGCATACGGAGAGAGTATCCTTAACCTCCTGTTAGGTTGCGGTATTGTTTGGTTGCTGATTCTACAACTGCCAAACGGATTGCATTGTGAGGTTGCTGATCATTGCTTTGTTCTTGCTGTAAATTTTTAGATGGGATTTGTGGTCACTAATTGTGTTCCCATTTTCATTTGTTAGTTGATTGTTTCTTCTTCAAGTTTCCTTCTGTTGTTTAGCAGAAATGTTTCTGTAGGACTGCTTGGTTGGGTATTGCTTTTTTTTTTTTTTTCTCTTTCTCATCTAGACCTTCTGTTAGGTTATTACAAAGTTCTGCTCGGAGCGGGTTGCCAAATATGCCTTTGAGTATGCATACTTAAACAACCGGAAGACAGTGACTGCTGTGCACAAGGCCAACATTATGAAACTTGCAGATGGTCTATTCTTAGAATCTTGTCGTGAGGTAGCAACAAAATATCCGGGAATTAAGTACAATGAGATTATTGTGGACAACTGCTGCATGCAACTTGTCTCAAAGCCAGAGCAATTTGATGTCATGGTTTGTCATTTAATGATTCAAAGTATTTTTATCCTATTTGTATTTTTCTATCCATCTTGATCTTTTATGACTTCTGTCACTTGATTTCTCTCTGATTGGATTGAATTAGATAATTACTCTTTTTGATATTGTAAAATTGTTGTTATTTTTATATTTGGGTGAGTTAATACTCACATTCGGATGGACTTTGGGATGCAATATTCCCCATTCATATTTTTGAATCCATGTGGTGTTGTTGGCATTCTGTTGTCTAAGACAATGTTATGCTCTCTTTTGGAGCAATCAATTGACGAATGGTGCAAAGACAAATTTGTCCTGGATAATTGTCTTTCATTCTTTTTTCTCCTTAAGAGGAATGCTTGATTAATATAACCATGAGGATTGAAGTTGATGTGCTTTTGGGACAGGTTTATGATGCTCTTTCAGTAAAGGCACTAAAGGTTTGGGTTGGGTATTTTAGGCTTCTCTACAATGGTTGAAGCAATTGACTAGGCGACGAAACTCTTTCACAAATTTCCATTCTCACATCATAAAATCTGATATCTAACCACAAAACCACCATGATAACTCCACACCCTGAATGTGAGCCCCAAAGTGAAAATATGATGCAGGAACATTCTAGAATAGATTGCAAGGCTTTGATTTGTCAAAAAGGGTTATTGTTAGTTTCGTAATGGCGACTATTATAGTTGTCAAGGTGGCGCCTAGGCGTCCATGCGCCTTCTTGGGTATAAGGCGACAACACACCTTGTTTTTTATGCAAAAAAGGCAACCGCCTTATAGCCTTGTGACAGCACACCTTATATGATATCAGTTTCTCGACACTTCATGAGTTTACTTTGATTTATGTTTATTGTTTTGTTGTTTATATTCTATGCTTTGTTTATTTCATGTTGGTTTCTCACATTAGATAATTACTGGCATAATTATATTTATTTCATTGATATACTTCTATGTTGTATATAAGCATAATTGCATAAAATTTTTATTGCTATATTACATATACTGCTCAGCTGGGGTTCACCTAGGTGCCCCCTCTGACGCCTTGGTTCTCTTAGTTGCCCCTCCAACGCCTTGGGTTGCTAGTCATTTAGACAACTATGGAGACTGTTATAAGATGGTAGGAGTTTCACATGGTGGTTTTTAAGTGATTAGGGTTTAATTGTAATTCTCCTTTATTTGGTCAAGTGTCAAGGTCGTGTCTTAGGTTAATAGTTTATTCTAATTTGGTGTTTGGATAGAAGAGGTTTAAATAAATCTATCAGTACTAGACTTGTCTCTACTTGTTGTCAGAAGTAGGAGTCCAGTTTATGCTATTAGTTGGTTTTCTAATGGGAAATCTCTTTTTTATGAATCTCTTCAATGAATAAATATAGAAGTCAAATAGTGCAGATCTTCAGTCTGTTAGGCCTTTAGTAGAGAGTTGGGCTGCGTTTAATCTCGTTTCTGTTGTTTCGTGTCAGAAACGAAAATTTCAGTTTCTGTTTCGGAACGCCGTTTTTAAACAAAAAAATGGTGTTTGGTGAATCTGTTTCTAGAACAGTTTCAAAACAGAAAAACGATAGTTATGGCATTTGGTTAAACTAGTTTCAGAAATATATATATATATATATATATTTATGAATATCAATAATTACATAAAAAATACAATAATTACAGAAGTACATTATATTAAAATACTATGTCTAACATAATCACATAGGTTTAGAAGACCTGACGCTTCATCCTAAATTTTTCGTAGCATTTATTGGCATGTCCATTCAATACCTCATGCATCATGACAGCCCCCGGAAATATACTATCCCTACATGGTTCCTTAGTATATATGGACTGTCTCTGTAGTTCCAAACCAATGTGAAGGATCATATCTTCTTCATCGCTTGAAGTGTCACCTAATGCATATGATATAACTGCAACAAATTGACAACTACTTATCAATTTCAAATAAATTACTGCATAACATAACACACTTCTAACAAACTGTTTTAACAAACATCCATGTTCAAAAGCATATATAAAGTATCTAAACAAAACAAAAAAACAGATTACACATCATCCAAAGTACTGATAAAAAAAAAAAAAACCATCCAAAGTAACTTTAAGACATAAACATCAAACTGTATCTGAGATGTAGCAGACAACCAAACAAGCTCCTTCCAAGAAAATCATTCCCTAACCCAACGCATTTAAAAGCCAAGTCCTCTTGATAGGATCCGCACAGACAAACAACTCCCTCTAACTTGGATCAGCACATATACGACTGGCAGCCTGTAAGTACGTCTCCTTTGACAGATCCGGTATGGAGGACAATACAACCTCACACACACTGACACTAAAATCTCGAAGGCCAGATGAACCTTCTCCACCACGAACAGGAGATGTAGCAGAAGTACTCGATGCTTTTTCAATTTTCATAGCTAAATACTTCCCATACAAGTCCTGGACGTGGGAGTGTCCTTGAGTGGCGCTCCTTTTCCTTCGTGTTGTGGGTGTTCTATCAGGATTTCGCTTTGTGGTGGTTTGGGTTAGAGTATCCTACTGGAAGTGGTCATCCACGCCTAAATGCATTGGGGTAGTAGGGGTCTCAAGTACATGCTCACTATCAATGGCATTGTCATAATCGGGTTCATCCAAATCTTCAGCGGTCAACCCCCAAGTTTCCTCTTGCATAGGCATCCCCAAATATCATGCTCAAATCTGGCCAGTAGTATAATCCATGCTTCTTGTATTTCGTCCACGTTGGATTTGTCTGCGTAAGCAGTCATCACATAAATCATCTGTACTACTTATACACTCTAATTTTGAAATAATTCAAGTAGCTAGTGAGCTCTGTTGTACCTGTATTGCCCTATCCCATACGGACTCATCATCAACTGTGACTGATTTTGTCACTGAGTTCCACCCAAATCTAGTTGTGTCAAGGAGTTTCTTGAATTGTTGGTACTCTCCTTTCAACTTGTTCATCTTGTTGCGTAATTGCTCTCTTCCAACTTTACGCTTTAAGGCATTCTCAAAATGGGATATAATCTCCGTCCAACCAGTTTTTTTAAACGTATTACCGGACTTGTGACCTTTTTTAACAGATTTTTTCATTGCATCAATGAAAACATTGGTCTCAACTTGTGACCACTTAACAATAGGGATACTACTTCCAGACATAGCTAACATTATAAGATAGCATAAAAAGTTAGAAAAAAAAAACTATTTATTCATTCGATGACAATCATACAAAGCATCATCATTTATGTAAGCAATGTATAAAGCATAGATCCAATCCTCACCAAAAGGAAGGGGGGGGGGGACTCTATAAAGCACAAGAAGGAAGCCTAAGCATCAAGAAGAAAGAAGGGAAAGCAAAGAAATGAAAAGATAAAAATAGACATTTTATGATATCTAAATCAATTCCATTTCATCAACCAAAAACATCACTAGAGGGGGATAGATAGACTCAAAAAAACAAAAAGAATGAACTATGATTGAGATATATCCTCTTTGGTTGTCAGGTGGCTTGGTTTTCCAAGACTTCTTCTTATCTTCTTTAATTGGCATGCCAGTATGGCTTGTCATGGGAGAAATCTTTATGCTTATGTTTAGAAGCTGAAATCTATTATCCTGTAATAGTAGGATGACTAATAAGACCCATAAGTAGCAAGGCTGCAATGCAGTTCAACTAATTGTTAGCAACCATTCATTGTGTATCTTCTCATTACAACTTTTTAGCTGAAAAAATTCACAACACGTCCTTCATTATTTATACAAGAGGAGGATTACACAACAAGATCATCCATTGCCCTTTCAAGCCATATTGGAAGAGAGTCCGGAAAAGTTTTAGCCGACCCAAGAGCCACCCATCGATCTTCAAAACAACAGAAACACCAGATTATGGCATCTGCTATGGAATATAATTATACTTGGTTTGTAAATGAACCAGTGTAGTAGTGGGCTGTTTAACCAGTCCAACTGCTGTTCTAACCATAACAAACAGAAGCATATACTTTGATGATATAAAATTGGGGCCAGTGTTGTAAAAGGGTTTAAACAATCCAAACTACTAGTGCTTTTAGTGCCATCCAAATAACCCTATCATTGTGAAAGGAAAAAACCATGGGATAAATCTAAGAGAGATTCATTAATTAAGCTATAGTACATTAGTTTTACTTGAGGTTTACATCAAAAAAGAAAACTGCAAGGAACTCTGTCCATCCTTAAGCCGGATAAAAGAAGGAAGAAGCATCACCATACAGCCATTGAAAAAGGAATCCACCAACTGAATTAATAGAGTAATTACATAAAATCCACCAACAAAGTAGCTACCAAAAATTGGTGTACACCATACAGCCATTGAAAAATCACATAAAATGGATAAAGAACATGTACCTGATTCTCAGGTGAAGAAGTCGACGAATTGGTCCAAGGAGGGATCCGAGCTCTATGTTCCCAAAAAAAAAAAAAAATCACTGAATCATAGTTTAGGGTTTCACAGGGCACAGCAAAAATCGCGATTTAATTGCTCTGCGATTAGAGAAGAAGAAGAAAGGGAAGAGGTTCAGAAGAGAAGAAGAAACCGTTACCTCTCTGTATCAGCTATCTTAGGGTTACGAACAAATTCCTCCTCAGAACGTTGAAGGTCAAAGATTCTGAACCCCAAAATCGATCGCTACTCTGGAATCTGGAATCGGTTAAGATAGTCGAAAAAAGCCCTAAAATAGGTCCGAAAACCCTTGAATGTCATTACAGTAGATGAAGAAGGGAAAGCGGTTTTAGAATAGAAGGAAGAAGAAAGAAGTTAGAACCCTATAGAAGAAGAAGAAGAAGAAGAAGAAGAAGAGGCGAAGTTCTTACCTGCAATTGAGATGGCGAGCTCCTCCTCTCCTCTCTATGCATGAACTCCACTGGACATAATGAACTATCGGGAATGATAGTTCCAATTTCTTTCAACTTGAAACGAAACACCCCTGACGGAATGGCTCTTGGGTGTTTAGTAAAATCGGGCATTTTTCCTTTTTTTCTCCCTTTTGTTTTAAAAACACTGAAACGAAACACACACACACCAAACACAATATTCTGTTTTTTTGTTCTAATAGAAGAAAAAACGGCAGAACCATTTTTAAAGAACAAACGCGCTCTTAACAGATTGCTTTTTCTTTATGGAGGAATATGTTTACGAAGATTGTTGTTAAGGTGTGGTGCATAGGCCTAGGGAACCAGATGGTGAATGAAGGTCCAGGCAAACCTAGCATGATCTAATGCTGAGACTTCCAGCAGGTTGCCTGGACGACAGCTGACTGATAGGATAAGCTTATCTGAGATTTGGATTTACGAACCACCCCCTCCCTCCAAAGAAAAAAGAAAAGAAAAAAGGCAATTTATAAATAAAAGAATATGTGGTTTAAGGGACAAATATATTTGGTTGGCCTGACCAGATAAGCTTATCTTATTGGCCCCAAAATCTGCCATATGGCATGTTAGATGGGTGCAAATTTGTGAACAGGTGGACCTCTGGGTCTCCTGCTCACATGCCAAGTTTCAGCCAAAATGGAGTTTCCCCTGTGGCAAAATAGAGCTTCAAAAATCCAGGTTATTGTGAGAGTGCATTGTAGTGGACGGAGTTCCGTTGACGTGAATGAATATACATGGGGTTGCATGCCAATACATGGGAGTGTATATGGTTGAATTTGAGTCTGACATTTGACAAGTGGCCTATCAAGGTCGTCCATTATCTATGCGACTGTTGGATTTTCCACATCCTTCTATCACGTGGCAAATTGTTGTGGGCCATCAAGGGAAGTTATATATTTACAGGGCTGTGAAGTAGAATTTTCCCTCAAGTAAAACAACACAATTAAGTATTCAAGTATTATGTATCATACTGGAGAATTGCTTTGATTTGTTATCATTAATGGGATAATAATACTAGAGCAAATACCATTATCGAATGCTGAAAAAAATCCGTACTTCATCCCTGGGACCAACTTATAAAGTTGCTTCTAAGGTGAAAGCTGAAGTATATTTATGGGACAGTTTTCCTTCACCGATTGCTGAATGATGGGACGGTCCAGATGTGACCCCCATCACTCCCCACCTCTCCCCTCCTATTGTACGTGGTTGTGATTCCCATTCACCGTGGCCTTAGGAAAACTTGGTCCGTTTTTATATACATTTCTATTAAGTGTACAAAGTGCTTCCTCTTTTATTTTTTCTGATTTGGAAAATTTTCTTTCTTAGCTGCCTGGCGTCAGCATATGCTGGATAGTGGTCCTTTTTTAATTATTAATTTTTTTGGTCATTAATGTGTTAAGTGGTCAATCTTTCTTATTTACCGCTTTGATCTTTGAAGTCACGAATGAAACTTAGACTAAGGACATTGCAAGTCATTTACAAACTTGACTCAAATTAGAAGGGAAATAGATCTATAGGATACAGAAAAGCACATTGGGAGGGCTATAAGTTGTTCTGGACTGCTCTCTAATGTTGACTTTTTTTTTTGGGGGGGGGGGTGGTTCTCTAACGTGCACCTAGTGCTTGAAGGTTCCATGGACTTTGGTCAATATGATAGGTTGTACATTAGATTTGTTCAGCGGGCAACTTTTATGTGTTCCTACTTTCGTCATGAATGAGTATACCAAGTCGTCAATATGATAGGTTGTACAGCAGATTTGTTCAGCGGGCAACTTTTATGTGCTCCTACTTTTGTCATGAATGAGTATTTACTAGAATTGGGGTACCAGGGTATGAGTTGGGTACCTACCTGGGAAGCCGTCCCATTCCATTCAACGGTTCAGGTAGCTCTGCAATAAGAGGCTGAGTATGAGGGCAAATCCCTGAGTATGTTGATTCGTCAGTATTTAAAAACCGGTCAATCTTCACAGTTGTATTTTATGAGCTCCTTTGTGGGTGTTTTTTTTTTAACCTCTGTGGGTCTTCTTGAATTTATGCATGCTCTGCAAGATCACTTTTAATTAGGGTTTTATTTAATGGCAACTCAATAGCTCTATTTTGATGTTGTTGGTCGTAGTACTCTCCAACATTTTTATATGTAGTTCATGCATGCTTATTTATTTATTACAGGTAACTCCCAATCTTTATGGTAACCTAGTGGCGAATACAGCAGCAGGTATAGCTGGAGGCACTGGTGTCATGCCTGGGGGTAGGCTGTTAAAAATTTGATGCACTCTGTATTCCTCTTTTTCTTTTATGACTCTCTTTCCAAGCTGTGATTTTAGATGCTTTCACTTGTGAATGGTTACTTTTGGACTTTATTATTTTGTCCTCAGAGTCTTAATGTCAAAATTTGTGTTATTTAATTTTTTGTTCTAATTCCCCAAAATAAAAGGTTTTTTAGAAATTGATTTATCCTTTTTATCTCTAGTAAGGCAAGTTTAAGTCAATTGTGTTTTACTGCTTGACCTATTTATCAGGTACATTTATTTCATGTACTATAAGATACTGATAATTTGATTTTGTTGGTACCTTTCATCCTCGTGCATGTGGAGGGAAATTACTTTGAAAACTAATTGGTCTTGAGAAATTAAAGGTTTTTTCTGTAAAAGATTGTGCACATATGCATCTCTTCCTTCATGATTTTCTCCTGTTTCTTAATTTCTCTATCCTGGCTTTTAAAAACTTCCATTACTTTGGGTTTTGGTGTTTTGCAGGGAATGTTGGGGCTGATCATGCTGTCTTTGAGCAAGGTGCTTCAGCAGGTAACGTGGGGAATGATAAGTTGCTGGAGCAGCAGAAGGCTAACCCAGTGGCCCTGCTTCTTTCATCTGCGATGATGCTGAGGCATCTCCAGTTTCCCTCATTTGCTGATCGATTGGAGACTGCCGTGAAGCGTGTGATCTCAGAGGGCAAGCATCGAGCAAAAGATCTTGGAGGAGACAGCACCACCAAAGAGGTAGTAGATGCAGTCATTGCAGTTATGGATTGATAAAATCCACCCTCTGCTGACAAACCTGTTTTCAAGCTTGATACCTATTTGATATTTTTGGAGTATATTCATTTTTTATCTAAGTCATGGTTGGGGAGTTTCCGGCTTCTGTGAAAAATTGGAAAATGTAATCTCTTTTTTGAAATAATTTGAACGCTTATAAAATCAGGAGCCATGTAGAATGCTCAAATAGCACCTTGAAGGCAAGGTGGAATCAATTTTTGTGTTTTGATGCACTGGAAAAATTTACAATTCTTGCTGAGACAAATATGATCTGTTTCAAGTCATTTATGCAAAGTATAAACTGTTCTGCTTTATTGACTTGGATGATTCTTCAGTAATGGAAGTAAAATTTTTGACGTTGTGTGCTAAGATGGTGAAATTGTGGGAGCCCTGCAACTAATGTGCCATTTTTAAGAATTCAGTTCTGATTGGAACTCCTTTAGTTGCCCCCATCACATCTCCTGTGGTCTTTGGATGGGTTTAGGTAGGTCTCTTGGTCAGAAATGATGAGATAAGGCTATTGCAACATGTTGGTCACAGGTTTAAAACTTGAAAATAGCCTTCATTCCAAAGGCAGGGGGTTAAGGCTGCATAATTTGCCCCTCTCCGACCTGCAGTAGCTGGAGCCTCGTGCACTGAATTGCTCTCTGAAATTTGTTTAGTTTATGGAAAGAGACAAGTTAACTGAAATTAATTTTTAAATTTATAAATCTGAAGGATGTGTTGCATGTGTCCAATAATAGGCAGCGTGCCATTTCTAAGCTTTTCCAGAATTTAAATTATCATTTGAAGTTTACATGGCTGCTGTTACTAAGAATATATATTTGTTGGAAAAAGTAGTAACATCAGTGGTTTATTTTACTAAATGTTGATAATATTATTAATGGAAATTCTAGTAGTAATGTTGACTACCATGATGCTTGGCATGGAAGATTACAACATTGTTATGCATATTTATATAAACGAAGGCTGATAGAATTTAACCCAGAACTAGGGTGTCAAAACTTAAATCGAATAGGTAAAACCGGTCAGACAGAATAAAAAATAGCCTGGATTAAATCAAATCAGAGCCTTATTGGGCCAGTTTTGGTTTTGGATATTGTAACCTCAAAACCAAATTGAATTGCATTGAATATCGAATGAACCCGGAATTAAAACTGGAATCAATTCAAAACCCAAGAATAGAATTGAAACTAAACCAGTAAAAAACCGAAAACAGTTCAAAAATCATTAAAAAAAGAGTCAAATTTTACATAGTTTTGTATAAGAATGTATGGAAATCAAACTCAAAACGGACAAAAAACCAAAACCAACTCGATTATAAACTGAAATTAAACCGCATCGAAATCAAATCAAAACTAAAATTTCCTTATTGATTTGTTCGATTTCACAATTCCCATAGTGAAACCGATTCAACCCAGACCAAAACTGGGCCAAATTGACCCGTTGACACCCTTACCCAGAACCTTCATCAGTTAAATGCTCCTATTTGCATTAAACCTCATTTTTTTTTATTAAGGCTGTGTTTGATAGTCTAGAGAAGAAAAGAAAAGAAAAATTACAAAATTTCTTTTGTACAAAATTTGTACTTTTTTTCTTGGTTTAAGAAATTCTTTTGTGCTTGGCATGTCCTGCACCAAGAGAATATTCTATTTTTAACTTTCCAAATTCACCTTGGGAATGGTGAAGTTTTCTTTTACTCTAAAAAGAAAAAAAAATCTTGTAAAAAATACAAGAAATACAAAATCTTTTCGATTCTTCTCTTCTAATCATAGCCAAATACTCATACTTTTTCTATTTTCTTACCATTTCATTTCTTTTTTATTATTTTCTTTTTTATTATTTTCTTTTCATTTCATTTCTTTTCTTTTCTTCTCTTGGCTAACAAACACAGCCTCAAGGAAAAGTGAATTATTGAAGTTAGTCTTAACTTGCACACACCCACCCACACACACACAAAAGGGAGGGGGGGTTCATCCTAATTACTGATTTTCATGTATCAGATGGACTAATTCATATATTGCCAAATGGTAAATAGTGAAGAGTTATACTTCACTAGACAGTATTTTTTTTTTAATGAAAATAAAAACTTTATTAATTACTGAATATAAGATAGAACATCAATGCCATGGTTAATGCTGTGGATGAAAAACTTATTGGTCATAGTCCTTCTGGCTAAACTCTATGTAGTGAGGACCATATTGTGCATAGGCCTGAGCCAAAAAGTGGTTTTAAGCAAAATAGTATGACCATTGAACAGAAAGGATATTGAGCTCCAAGGCCACGATTTAGTGCTCTCCTCAACCAATAATTCTTCTTTCTCCTTGGAGTCATTCCAAATCTTTTCTATTCTCAATCCTCCATCTATTGCATATGTCAGCCCATAAAGAATGCGCCAAGCATTGACCTCCAAAGCTTATCCTGTCATCATATAATTGGCATGTAATGAGACACACTTACCATTGTTTATAATGCAAGCAGCCCATTTAGCAATATTTTTCCTAGGGTCGGTGACTGCCGAACATATCAATAATGTTAGTGTATTACTTGAAATTAATATATTATATGTGTTCATGATTTGAACATTAGGTAATGGGTCTTGGGTTACCTCCCCTGAGTGAGAAATTCACTCAAAAACAGGATTTAAGATCAATTATGGATTTGGCTTTACCTTGGTAAAGATGACCTTATCTGGAGAGACCATAGGAAATATGATGTAATAATAAAAATAGTATTATTAAAATGAGTTTGTCTAAGCAATATGCAGTTTGTGACCAAAACTTGAAAATCCTACCAGAACTACTGATTAGAGGTCTGCGTAACAGTCCGTACTTACCAAAAAAATAAATAAATAAATAACAGTCTATAGTCATTTTCAATGTAGTGCACAACAGAAAGGAGAAATTGATCGTGTGATCACCTGGTCAAGTTAACATTTAACAACTCTGGTTTTTCGCTTTCAAATATATCTTTCCTCATTTTTAAAATAATAAAAGGTGGGATAAAAATCATGCTAACTTCTACTATCAAGTGATCCCACGGGCAGCGAATCCAATCTCTAGTGCACACTGGAATGGTGGCACTTTCCCAGCATAGTCGAAGCTTCTTTATTAAGTTCCTTTAAATTAAATGGCAACCCCATAACCTGTAAGAAAAAGGATATGCGTACTCCAATATAGTCAACCTTGTCTTCTAGAATCCCCTAGAAAATATATTTAGGGTTTCTTCTTCTCTTTCCTGATGTACATATTTGACTCAACAAAGTACCTTAGGAAACTAAAAGGGTAACAAGATCTGTTCTAAATTGCATTAAATTCCAAAAAATGATAAATTTGTATACATAACCCTTTATGCATGAGAACACTTCCCAACAATTCTCAACCCAAAAATGCCAAAAACAAAGAGAGAACATTCACAATCTTATATAAACTCCAATTCCCTTATATATGCCCTAGCTATACAACTCAAACCCATATCACATCAAGAAACCTCAGCCTTTGGTCATTTACAGATCCACAATATTCCAATTAAAGAATTCAAAACAAATAAAATAAAATAAAAAATCAAACTATGTATAACCAAAATGGTTTTCTGCTCTACTGGAGAAGACCCTTAGCACACTCTGCAGGATTATATTTTGAGGGATCACTTGTGCAGTGGTCATAAAAAATGTACTTCCTGTGAATATGTGCTAACATCTCTTTCTCTAAGAAGGTGATTTTATGAGTCTTCCATGGTGCATTTGGGTTGGAACAGAGGGTGTTTGTGCCATGTCCAGTCCATACACAGGCATCGACATCGTAATCGCGGTAAGAGACAATGAAAGGAGCATAGCTCATATTAAGCTTGATTTTTCCATATTCTGTAGCCCAAGAACTTCCATCCCAGATAGTTGCATATAGTGTCATTGGTTGTTGGTTTGGATATGGAATTCCTTCTCTTCCAGCTTTGAAAAAATCAACTGGAACATCGTCCACATAGAAACTTCAAGTGAAAAAAAGAAAAAAGTTAGAACTGATATGCTACAGAGATGAATGAAGAAATCATTTGTTGTTAATTCTGATCCCTATTAGTATCTTTCAGCTAGTTATTACTCTTCCTGCAACTACTTCAATTTTTACAGTAATAATTAAGTAGCCATTCTAACTTCACTTAATGACTAGGTTTTAAGGATGAGTTTTATTTGAATCCCAAGAAGTATTATCAGAACCAAGGTGTGGCAATTCTAGATTTGTAGTGCCTCCGAGGATAGAGAAAATCCCTAGAGAAAGATCTCAATTATCATGTGTGCTCCCGCACGAAGAGGGAGATTGTTGGATGAAATTTTTCTGCTACCTAGGTTGCAAAAACTTTCCTACTACCTGGGCTCGTAGCTAAAGAAATAAAATTATAAAAGTGTATTTTAGAAGATACTAAAACCTAGGAGGGTATTTGTGAACCAAAATGAGAAGTGAATTATTCCATTACTTTGGCCACTTGCCCGGATAACAGTTTTTTTTTTTTAGGTTTCACACGAATGCAATAAACTCAGATCGGATGTGAATAACCCGATGTGAAGATTCATAAAGACTTGGGCATCATCTCCTTAATGGCATGCTTTCAAGGATGAGTTCTTCCCGAGTCTCAGCATTATGAATATATATCTATATGTGTGTGTGTGTGTGTTGTAGAACTTTTGATTTTGAAAGCTTACATTATTTGGTGGGGGTTCCATAGAATAGAGTATTTGTGGAACTCAGTTGTTGGATCAAACCATAATCGAATCCTTTGTTCTCTGTTGCCAACCCCTTTTGTAAAGACATTAGTCTGCAAAATATATTTGCTGCCATCAACATGACCCAAGAACTCTAAATCAAGCTCATCATGCCATTCACCTCCTGTAGAATTAAGCTAGAACAAACAAAAAAAACCAACCAACACAATTAATCATCAGAAACCCATGAACAGGATTACATTAGAACACAAATTAATCATCACCTAATCTTACATAAAAGGTGGTGACTGTGCCAGCAGAATTTCCTGGTGGAAGCTTCATTAAAATGTCGAATTTTCCGAAAATGAATGACTCTTTAGATTGGAAACCTGAACCACTATATTGATCAAGGCTGAGATCAACCTGTTGTCCATCTTCAGATAACTTCATACGTTGCATGCCAAACAAATATTCAATATCTGAGCTCAAATCTGCAGAAGACATGGAGATCAAACATGATAGAAGAGGAAGAAGAAGAAGAAGCAAAACCAATAACTTGGGAACCATGTTTGAAGAAACAATCAAGAGAGAATAGCTCTAGAGAAGACACAGAGGTGTTTTCTAGATCAACTCTTTTTAAGAATTATATATATATGGGTTTGTTTTGTTGTTGGTGGTTGATTTTTTGTGTCTGTTTAGTTGCAGGAATAGGATTTATAGTAAGACGACAATCATGAATGAATAGAAACGAAGAATCTAAATTGGGTAGCGTTTGATCATTGATATGCTACTAAAAAAAAATGGAATTTGTTTTTAAGCTCTCGTGGCATTTGACCACACGAGGCGACGTTTCAACTTTCTTGATGGATTCGTTGAAGTCATCATTGGTTTGGTTTGATAAGAAAACTAATTTGAAAAGGGTGGGGGATGAAGAGAGAAGGGGGCGGGGGGGTTGGTGGATATTACAATTTAATTCATGTCTAGCTGCGTAGAGTACATTAGCATCTTCCTGCATGTGTTATCTGCTTCCTCGCACAATAAGGGATAAATTTATCATTTCATAGGAGGAAGGAGAGCGATTGACATAGGGGAGGTGCTAATTTATGCTATGGAGTTTGGTAGTGTTCTTTCTCAATGTAATTAATCATCTATAGTTGTCCGGCTGTGTAACGTACACTAGTGCCTCCCTTTGTCTATCTGTCTCCTCCCACATTAGGGGTAAATATGTCATTTCATACGAGGAAGAAAGAGATAAAAATATGGATGTGCTACCATAAGCCATACAGTCTGGCAGCATTCTCTCTCTCTCTCTCTCTCTCTCTCTCTCTCTCTCTCTCTCTCTCTCTCTCTCTCTCTCTTTAATATTTAATTGTTGGGAGAGGGCTTCCCATGCCGACAGGTGGGGAAGTCTTCCAAGCCAAACTAACCATGACATGGGAAAATGGTTTCAGCGACTAAACACCCATCTGATTACAGTAGAGAGAAACTGTCAATGCGAGACCACCATGGTCAGGATATGAGAGAACATGGGAAAACATCCCTAGCTACATTGTTGGCATGGAATGAACCTTTTTCCCTAGGTAAAAGTTTCCTCAGTATATATAAAAGTTATTTCAATTGCCGAAGCATCTATCACGTGATGGATCAGATCAAAACACAAATTTTATGGAACAATAGGTGCAATGTCGCATGCTAATATGTCGAATTGTAGTCTGAACGAGAATCAAGTGGCAAAATAAACTTTAAAACTTCAGCAACTATGAATGAGTGGATTGGCATACACCAATAGCTGAAAAAAAAAATACATATATTAATACATAAGAGGATATTTGAATGGTTTAAATTCTAAAATTTGATATGTGGCTAATCTAAATATAAAACTATCTATCTTATAGTATAATTTGCTGCATCATCCTTCCAAGTGCCTCAGATAGTGAACCATTGACATAAATTTATCTCAATGGGTCAGTGTAAACGCATGAAATTATTCTTAATAAAAAAAAATAATCAACATATAATTAATTGTTAAATATGTTTACGTCAGGTTTAATTGCAACTTGATTAGCAAGCAAGTACAATGCATGGATAAACTGGAAGGTGAGTACGTGTGACTAGTCCACGTATGGGCTTTACTAGTTGATCTTATTTAATTGCTTGAACCAGACGCTGCCCCATATTTTCCAAGCGTGCTGCATGCATGCAATGCATGGATAGAGTTGGAGATGGTTTGGGGGTTTGACCGCCGGAAAGAAGTTGAAGCATAGAAGCTTTCCCATCGGTTAATATTAAATTTGTTAAGCTCAAGCACCGGATGATTAATAATTGGACGGTCTTGATGCAAGATAGTTGTTCGATAGTCGTCTGATTAGGATTGATCAAATGTTGCGATCAACCGATAATCAATCGTTTATAGTTTATTGGCTTGTTTAAGTTTATTTTGTCTGATTATAGTATGTTTACGGACCATTTATAATCTACTCAGTCAATCAACCCATTTACATCCGGATAGTAACTTAATTATCCTTGAGCCTGATTAAAGGCTAGAAATCGAAACATATCTATACCTTAAGCTTATGAGGCTCGATTATCCAAACGAACGAAAATGGTGCAAAATCTTAAACAGGTAAGGACCTATTACCCCCGATTGAAACCAACCAAGCTCGACCAATTGCACCCCCAAAATAGAAGAGCAAATTAATTATTATTATTATTATTATTATTATTATTATTATTATTATTATTATTATTATTATTATTATTATTATTATTATATTCTCATCAAAGAAGAGATAGAAAACCCACATACAATTGATACATAGTTTACTCTTTCAACTGAAATGGACATTGTATCCACCAAATTAAATCGAAGAAGAAAATTCAGAATGAATCACAAGGTCTTTTAGAGAGTCCTTTAAGAAAGTCTTTCAATCACTTTCTATTTAATAAATATAAGGAAAAGGTTGGATATGTTGTCGGTATACTCAGATCTCTGTCTATCTCTCTTGTCCTTTTAGAAAGGTTCCTATGTCTTTTTCTTCCAGCCCTCTCATTGGTGGAGCCGCTAACTCCAATAAAGTTGGAGGCATACCTAATCTCCTCTATTTGCCATATCAATTTGCAACACTTTTCTTCCTATCTGATTTGACTGGAACAGTGATCTTAGCTATTCCGATTCCTCAAATAGTGGGTCCAACGAGAAGAAACTTTCACATACACTAGGCTACTAGGGCTGCGCAGAGAGGCATCCGTAGATGGGCTAGCCAAGAAATCATTCCCCATTTCAAGTAACAAAGGTTAATTAGCTATTTAAAAAAAAGGGTTAGGCCCTCTTGACCTAAACAAATTAATTAAAAATGGATAATCTTATTGTCCAGCATGCTTCAATGAGGGGTGGGCGGGTTAGGTTAGTTGGTAAAATATTATAACATTAATTAACAAATAATTCTTCTTTAGTTATACCAATAATTCAGTATTAAGAAGTATGCATGGCTTTATATAGAGATGATTAATAGAGAAAAAAGAATCTATGTAGCTAATCTGTTTAGTTGGGATAAGATTGAGTTATTGTTAGTTGTTGTAGTTGTAGTTGGTGCTATAACACAAATGATTCAGTAGGATAGCCTTCTGATTTGGACTATGGAACTGCACATTCATATGCATCAACCGCCAATGATCAAAGAGGAGTGAGAACCTATATTTTTTCATTTCTGAAAATCTAAAGGCAGCCACTGCATTTGATTTTCAACACTTGCTGGCTTCTCACTTCTCACTGCATGAAACACATGAAAAAAATAGCCGGATGAAGGTGCTGATCAATATGTATAAGCATTTTTTTCTTTGTTTTGGTATCATAGGATTCACTTTCTATGTGGCAATAATAACTGTTGTGTACTGGGTAGGGGTGTCAATTTCATGTTGCACCGATAGGTTTGATCAAGTCCAACACGTTTTTTATTTGATCTGAATAGGTCTAACATATTTATAAGCTTGACTTAGCGGATTCTTTTAAGCCCGACCTTTTTAATACTACTTGAAATCTCTATTTTGCCACCAATAAAATTGAAGAGTAAAACAAAAGTCCAAGTGGATTTGCTCTAATTTCCAAGATGAAGAGATTGATCGATGAAGGCATCTTTAGCAATAGAAAATTAAATTTAAAAATGAAATTATGTGATTGTGGTGGTGAATTAATGGTGGGTTTGTAACATTTGCTTGAAGCATTGCTATGCTTTCAATGGAATAAGCTTGAGTACTTCAACTATTGTATCGGCATTGGGAAGGCCCATTTAGGGTTAAACAAGTTCGTAGCCCGGCTAAGGCCCGGTTAAGGTCTATTTATGATAGTCCGATTATAACCCGAGACCGATCAGCTCGATTATAAACCAAATCATCTCCATCATAGCCAAGCCCATTTAGCTAAATCAATGTTCACAGTACAACCCTAGAATTTAGTCGAACCCGACTAAGCCAAATCGAGATCGGCCCGTTCTGATCGATTGACATCCCTAAGTGGTTGGTTGGGACTTTGCTTGTGTATAATATAAGTATTTCCATGTGGGGCTATGGCACAATAACTTGGTATTAGAACTCATGTCCATTTTTTGTCCATGTATAGAGTTTGGTATGACGAAACTACACGTGAGAGAGAGTGTTGAGATATTGGGAGTTACAAAGGTATGATCCCATAACAGTTAAGTTTAGTCCTTGGTGCTTTTATATATTTGAGGAACTATCTCTATCTAATGCTTCAAAGAAGGTTCAATTGTCCTTTGCACATATGTCAAGTTTCAATAATGATAGATTTGATCATTATAACAATTGCTAGCATAATTGGTGATAACCCAATCAATAGATAGGTAGTGGACCAATCATGTGACACATCGATCATTCTATTCACCAGGAGGATGGGTTGAGCCCATGACCACTTAATCACAATGGAACAACCTTATTCTTTGAAAGCATATTTCAAAATTAGAAACCATGGCTACATAATAATCACATGAGAAGTACATGCCATGTAACCAAGAGACTAATGGGGGAATAAGGCTACCTTACCTGTGGTCCTAAGCTAGTTCTGTTTTTGTCTTGGAGAAAAGAAAAGAAAAAAAAGACTTGTTATGAAAAGTAAACCTAAGCCTCACGTTTTCCTTTTGGTTGATATAAGAAGCCCCACCTATTGGATATGAAAGAACTACATAGTCAACTCAGAAGAAGATGGGTATAATTAACACACTTCCAATAATACCTACCTTATCATTGAAATATATAAATAGCTTTCATTGATTGGTTCTCTAAAAAATGGGATCTCCTTCTTATATAGAAAACAAAACCAATAATTAATAAACCTCTAATTAATTAATGCCTTAATTATATTGTGACCCATTTTTGATCTCCCTCTACAGACAGATATCTACTTCAACAAAAACTGACAAAGGAGATCAGTAGATGTTATCTATCAGCTGTTCTTCTCACAAGTCACTCTCTTACCCACTTGATTCCATCACCATTATAGTGCTTCACACCGGAAAACAAAAAGGGGTTAGTCACCTGAAAGACAAGTGTGAACTTCTATTCTGAGTTGTGGGCCCATGCATGAATTAAGCCACGGCCATCTTCACATCTTTATTAGGTTGGGAGCTTGGGATGCATGATACACAACAGTAGTTGTAACAGAATATAAATACAAGTATTATCAATCTCCTCAATCTCAGTGGTTTAGGTAAACCAAATGATGATTGGGGAGAGACTGAAAATAATTTGGAATTAATTTTCCTGCGAGGGACTGATTGCTGGTCAGCCTGGATATCTATATTTCCAATAGTTGGATGGTACAAAGATTACGAGTCTGAGGGCTTTTCGGACACTTTATATACAAGTAATTTTCATCTACATGTTCTAGAGCCATAGACCACGGATTCCTTTAGTTGCACTATTAGGTGAACTTTTGTCACTAATATAGTAAAAAAGGACAAAAGTATCCCACAATGCCAGTTTTCCGGGCAAGCAATACTTACAGTTGGAATTTAGCCATGTAGAGTATCCATGTTGCCAATTTAAACCATTGGTTTAACAGATCTTCATCTTGATTGGTTACATGTCAAATTTCACAGTCCTCTATTAGGGTTTCACATGGATGGTGGAAGTAATAATTCCATATCGAAAGTCGGTAGCTCGATGTGAAGATTTATAGGTACTTGGACACCTTCTCTTTAATAACTAGTTTCTGAGTATAAGTTCTACCCAAATCCGTAACAAATAGTATTAGAGACACCGCATGAAACCCCAACAAACTCAAAAATAGAGATTTTTCAACATGTGAGTCCATTTGTACTAAAACACATTGATATTGGTTGGCGTACTCTACCTAAGGTTAAAATTTGAGCACAAAATATACTGCCATGTGGCAATTTTTAGCTTGCCTGTGCGTAGGCAACTCGGGAAAATTTTGGAATAAAAGACCCAATTGGGTCATCCAAACGAAGCCCATGAAGATGAACCTCCTAGGATTAGGCTCTAAGACCTATAAACTTTTGAACAATGATTAATTACATCATAAAGGTTAACTCTAAGATCTAGCTACCCTAAAATCTAAGGGTAAGGTTACGGTGTTGGAAATGTATTAGCCAAGTAATGGTTCAGAGAGACTTAAGATTAATTGGGCACATATTGGTTCTATGAATTACCAAAATAGAGATAAGGGTTATGAAGATGGGAATGGAAACATGTAATTTAGGCTAACAATAAAAAGGAAGAGGATTCTCTGAGACAAGTGGCATAGAGGAGCCAACCAATGAGGTGCAGCGAAATGATTTTATATATAAGAGCGCAATTCATGTGGAGAGAGAGGGAATTTGGGCTCATGGGCTAGCAATGTAGGAAATGTATGCTCGTATAGGGATCCTACCTTTGGGCCATCCTTAACAAGCCTTTCTTAGACTATCTAAGCCCACAATTGGCCAACCCTTAAACAAAAAGGATGAAGGGCATGTGTTAGGCTATTATGAAACAAGATTATCATCACAACAATACAACATAAATTAGGGGTCTCAATCGGTTGGTTTGGTCAGATTGAATTGGTTTTAAGTATGTACTGGTCCAAATCAAGCCGGTCTCCTACTGCAGGTTTAGTCCGGCTTGGTTTTGATTTTACATATATATAATAATAATAATAATAATAATAATAATAATAATAATAATAATAATAAAATTATATTTTATCCGTTTCTTATCAGGTTTTTTTGGGATTGGTTTGATTTATACCGGTTTCTAAAAAACTCAAATTGAAGCCGAACCATTAACAGTACAGTTCGATTCTTTCCAATCAGTCCAACCGGTTTCTACACTAGATAAATTATGTATAAACTATGATAATGGTAAATTAAAATCGAACTATTCACTACAAAACATTAGAGATTTTTTCTATCCATTGATGTATAATCAGTTCACAGTCGAGGTTTTAATGGTTTCACTTCTTTAAAAAAAAAAAAA
>NC_056565.1:16974241-16982376 GCF_013358625.1 Macadamia integrifolia
AAAAAAAAAAAAAAAGGAACTATATAATAAACTGCTTTATTTCTTAATACCAAAATCGAACCAATTAATTAACAGTTTATTGACTTTGATTTGATTTGGATAAACATTTTCGATTTGCAAATCACACTTTAGTGTGACATGTATAGAACACTAACTTGGTGACATATATATCTTACATAAGAATCTAGTAGAACATTACTGTATGTATGAAGACAACAGCTATAAAATGACCTATTCAATGTGATTAAACTAGTTAAAATGAGAGAAAAGGTGGGAGATAACCTTCATAAAATGACTTGGATGATATAATTGACCTGATTAAAGCAAGTTACAAGACTACTGATGACAACAAGACAAACTCGAAAGGCATAATCATAAATAAACATAGGGCAAAAAAAAAAAAAAAAAATGAAGAACAAGAAGAAGAAGAAGATAATAGGCAAGAGAGAAAGAGGGGGATTTAGATCCTCTCCAGCCGAGGTGATTAGAGACGAACCAATTAGACACAATAGGAGAGAGAAAATAAGGGTTTCACTTTCTCTTTCTTGTTTCGTGTCTGGCTCGTCCTCTCCAACCACCCCTTGAGGGAGAGGATTTGAATCCGAGAGAGAGAGAGAATGGCAATTAGGGAAAATTCTTTTTCTTATTTTGTCTTGTTCCCCCTGGATGAGAAAAGAATAAAAATAGGTTTTCTTTCTCTTTCTCTCTCTCATTTCTTTGTATTTGGATTGTTATCTAAGAATGATTTTATTTTTCTTGATATATGTTAGCCAATAGCATTGTTTAGAGAATATTAATAATCCTATTATTCTTGTTAAAATATTATCTAAACCAAATGCCATGGTTTTCCTTTTTACCTTGAAGGGTTATCCACATTAAAAATAGATGTGCTTTTTGTTGTTGATTTGTTTTGATTTATTTGTTTTATTAGTTCTACATTTTTTGGGTTGCGTCTCTCCCTAAACTTGTACACAGGTGAAGATTGGTTTTGTTTTTTCAATGGTGTCTTCAGTTCCCACATATTTGCATGCATCTTCTAGTAGTCATCCCTTAGTTCTGGAACTTCGAAGTTCTATTTTACCACTTGTGAGAAGGGGATCTTATCATATAATAAACATAAAATTTGCCGGCCATGTGGTAGATACTCATGTTTAGAGGAATGAACAAGGAGACATTTTCCATAATTCAATTGGAGGAAGTAAAAGTTCCCAATAAAGACGGGTAGTCATGGCCTTAGTCTTTGCTAAGCTTATTGTGTCAACACTTAAGCACTCTTTTAGCACTTAATCAACCCTTTTTGACACCTTGAGGGGCTTGGGAAGAGAACTTGAATGAACACTTGAGTTTGTGTGAAGGGGAATGCTTAGGTACAACTTGATTGCTTAGTTGGCTGGTTGGTTAGTGCCTACTCAAATGAGACCACATCATTTATAGGCACACATGTTTACAAAGAATGCTTAAGATCTCTACACTTGTCTTCAATCCAATGATTAAAAACATTCTAGCCCATGAGCCATCTTAAAACATTTCCACCTCCTTTATGGAGAACTCTAGAACTTCCTCCATCTTTAAGTATGTTCAAGTAATTTCTAAGGGCAATACTGACACTGGACTCAAAACTATGGCTTTATCTATTAGGCTGAGATGAAAAATTGTAGGCTCTTCTACATGAGAAAAATAATAAATAATGACACATTTTGATTCATGAACAAAATAAAGTTATTGGTTTTAATACATATATGTATGAAACATGATCAACACTTCCGATAAATAGGTATACGAGAATCGAATATTCTCATCCTATGATTAAATGTTGACTGTATTTATACACAAATATGCATGTAATTTTTTACTATAATAAATAAATGAATAAAAAATAAGTATATTTTTTGCCATGTTTCTCCTGTTCATGACTCATTAATACATCTATGAAACAAGGTAAACACTTCAGCCGTGAGATAGGTACACAAGAATCGAATATTCTTATCGATATGACTAAATATTGATTGTATTCATACCCATTTATGTACATAATTTTTTATTAAAATTAAATAAGTGAATAAAAAACAAGGACCCATTGCAGTGTTTCTCCTGTTCATGACTTATCTATGCCATCAGTCATCAGTGTCTCTTGCTTTTTTTTTTTTCCTTGTCGGATTGCTCCTCAGCTGATGGTCATACTAAAGGTGGATACGCACTCTAATTTTTTATTTATTTATTTATTTTTCTGAATGTAATTTATTTATTTTTTATTAATAAAGTTTTTTGTTGATTCCTAGCAAAAAAGTTAAGATTCCCTTTTCCTTTATACATAAAGTTAGGACACAATTTTCCAATGAATGGCCAAATACTCTTACTATATTCAAGTATCTGAAAGTATCTATCATCCAACCTCAACCGTTGATTTGTGTGCTCCACCGAAGTGGGCCCCTCCTCCATTAAGTTATATTGGCTTTGTTAGGGGTTTTCCACTCAAAACAAACAACATATGAAAGTGAGGTAATGGGTCTGAGTATTATCGCTTTGCAGTATGTATGACGGTCAACGGTTTGAAACTTCTGTTAAAAGAAGAGGAAAGAAAGAAAAGACATAACGCATAGAGGATAGGGTGGGGGAGCTCTGCTCAGTGCAGAGTGTATTTGATTTAATTAATTAAATAAACACAAGAAGAAAGAAAAAAATCAATCATTGCAATTCACAATTATAGGAGGGGAAGGGGCAAAACTAAAGGTGTCAATTGATTCGATTTTAGTTATTCGGTTTGGTCTTGGTTTGATTAAAATTTGATAATTACAAATTGAAATTGATTGGACAAGAATCAGTTAAAATCAGATTTATTTTGCATTCAATTCAGTTTTTACGGTTTTCATTTGGGCTATGTTTGATTGTCAGACAAATAGATACAAAAATCAATCATTACGTCATCATCATGTTTTTCCATCATGATGCAATAATTTATTTATCTCTCTCTCTCTCTCTCTCTTCTTTTTTTTCTTCTTCTTTTTCTTCTTGCGTCATCATCATGTTTTTCCATCATGATGCAATAATTGATTTATATGTCTATCTCTCTCTCTCTTCTTCTTCTTATCATCTTCTTTTTTTAACATGCGATTTATAGTGCTAGTTTTGAGAAACAGTTTGTAATTCCGATTAGTAAGGTGTTTAATTTCAGTTCATATTTGGTTTACATGTGGTTTGTTGTATTGATTCACAATAGTTTCACTTTGTACTCCTTAATTCTAATTGTCTTACACATTGTTTGAGAGCATAAACGTATTACTATAGAATAATTAAAGTTAAGAAAATCAAGTCCCTTAAAAACACATAAGGCAATATAGAAAATTGAGTTTATTTGATCTGATTTTATCAGTTCTTTTATTCGAACTGATTTTATTTGTTCTTATTAGATTTAGAACTATCGATTTTCCAGTAAAAACCAAAATCAAACCGAAAAGAGAATCTATGAAATGATCCACATCAGAATGACGTGTAAACCCAAAGATAATGGTGGAAGTGGGTTGATTGCATTTTGATTTTATGCTTTGTTGTTGCCTTAGAATGATCATTCACATTCATCCACTGTTCCTCCAATGTAACTGCAATTAGACTCTCAACAACTAAGAAGACCATTGATAAGATTTATGGTGGATGAATGCTGAAAGTGGAGTGTCTGGTGGTGGAGACCGGAAAGTTCATTCCTTTATTGATTGAAGTTTCCTTTCTTTTTTATCAACTCATTGATTGAAGTTTCCAATTTCTTTAGCTTTATTCATTCATGGATGCTTCATCATTGTAAAGGCGACCTCCACAATACTTGTATTCAAGTTCTAAGCAAACTCCTTACCACAAACTTCAAAAGAAGACTTAAAACCAAATAAAGAAATCTTTGAAATCTCTCACTCTTTCTCTCTCTCTCTCTCTCAAATCATTTGCTTTCTTTTTTATATGTTTTTCTATGTCGAACCATCTGGTTCGATCTGTTTCAGTTAGACCACAATCGGTCCTACATCTTGAATGCTAGGTCTTCAAAGCCAAGATCAAGATTAGAACTTCAAAGAACTCACCGATAAACTAGTTTACAAGATTAGAGAATCCAAGACCATGACAACTCACATCAAATATCTTTCGAAACTAATATGGGACTAGACCCTCATATGACTGGTACGGAATTGAAACATGCATCCAGGCTTTTGAAACTACATCTCTTTGGATCAAGTAAACCTTTCTAAGGGACTCCACTTAGTTTTCTGAAGATCAGCTGCTCCAATACCATTGATTCGAATCTGTAAAAACTCAACCCTATAAACTAGCTTACAAGGTGAGAAAACCTAAAATCCTATCAATCCACATCAAATCAACGCTCTATACAACTGATATGGAATCATAACAAAATCAATCAGGTTTTGATCAAGGTCATTTATTACAAAATAATACTAAAAATCAAAACTGAACCATTTAATAAACATTCAGCCCAATTTAGGTATATTTGATCCAGTTCAACCTGATTTGTCGGTACCGGCCTAGGTTTCAGACCCCTACTACTTCTATTCCTCTTTCTCTCTCTCATAATGTGTATAGGTTTCCCTGATTACCATTTAGGGTTTTGACCTTTTGTTATGGACCCTTCCAAGTTGCTACACCACAAGCTATAAAGTAAGCACCAGAGGACATTGTCTATTGTAAAGGCTAGTGTGTATTTGGGGCCGTTGGTTCAAGTGGCTGTCGTGATCTTTGGGTGGTGGTCGGACTTCTAATAATGGATTTGAACACTGTAGAGTATGGACATGAAAGGTAACACACGCGACCACATTTAAACCACAAAGGTCTCCCTCACTCAGTGTTAGGCTCTGTTGCAGTTGAAAGAGTTGAAACATTAGCTTTCCATGTTGTAGTGCATGAATGTTAAAAATGTATGTACTATATATAAATGTATGACAACTTTATGTTTTGAAAAAATAAAATAAAAATCATCTATTAGTGTAAATTCGTAATAACAACAATAAATGGGGTCGGCTACATGGATTCTTACCTTTTAAACGATTTTCTCGTAACTTATTATGTATCAGAGTTACTCTGAGATTAGCTCTAATAGGGTCGTTCCTTGCTTTATTCTACTTCTTAGTTTTATTACTCATCTAACTCAACATCATCTTTACTACATTGAATTTATCTATATGATGTTTCTTAACTATTTAACATTCTATCTTATACATTGTAACGGATCATATGAGTGTATGACTATCCTATATAAATATTTTTAAAGTTTTATATACATCACATAACACTCGGACAAACTTCTTCATCACCTTCTTTATTTATAATTGACTCCAGAAACCTAAAATAATCATTTTGTAGAATCTTTTCTCATCAATGGTTTATGATAGAAGTAAGAAACCTAAAATATTCAGAATCTCATTATTAGTCTTAGTGTAAGTAAAGTTACACATATATACTCTGTTTTCGTTCTATTTATCTTAAAACTTTTTGTTTCCAACGTTGATCTTCATAATTCTAATTTGGCGTTTATCATTATTTTTTTGTCATCCATTAAAATAATATCATCAACAAAAAGCATATGCCAAGAAACTGCATCTTGAATGTCTCTTGTCAAATCATTTATGGTAAATACAAACAAATACGGGTTTAAAGCTAATCCTTGATGTAACCCAATTGTAATTGAAAATTCACTACCTTAACCCTCTCATAGTTCTTACATTTGCCACCACATATATCTAATTATGCATATATATTTACTTGAAACACTTCCCTTCTTTAGTACTTTTTAAATTAACTCTTTAGGAACCTTGTCATTGATTTTTTTTTTTTTTTTTTTGAGTCATTAAACATCATATGAATATCCTTTTGCAATCTATAAATCTTTCCATAAATAAATTTAAAATGATTTATCAATAGAAAATAAACACACAATGTCTATATGATAATTTATAATACAAAGTGCAAACATAATGGAGTTAAAAAAAAAAAAAAAAAATGAAAAGGTATACACCCCTTATCTTAGGGTGAACATGCACCACACTGAAAATGTGATCCTTGCGAGAAATATTAAGCACATAAATCTAGAAGTGCAAGTGGTAGATAACTTGATCAATAAGTATTCTTAATTCTGTAATTATTTTAGCAAATCAAGTACTTGCCTAGGATGTGGGGAGCAATTCGATGTGGTTTTAGAATCTGGCTCATATTAAAAGATTTAATCACTCCGGAATTGCGGATAAAAGAAGGAATCTCTCATCATGATGATAATACTAATTGGAATAACCTCCCTTTTCTATCTTGCCAACTAGTTAATGAATTCTTTTCTTGTTTTAAAAAATGAAAGTCTCTCACTTAGATTAATATTTTTATCTTTTAATTATCAAATTAGTTTAATTTTCATTTTTCGGTTAAATTGATTAAATTATAATTTATGTGCATACGAGGAAGAAAGTTCTCAAAAACTTTTAATGCTAGGTGCGAGCCTGGATTGAATCCCCCCTTCATGTGTGAGGAGGCGTATTTGACTAAGATCCTCTGCAGTTGCGTTGAGTGTTCAGTCACATCTAATGGTGGGGAGCATCTTGGGTACGCACCCCAAGGGATTCCTAGTTATTTGATATGCATTGGGAACCTAGTGCAGCTGAACATGATATGAATCTAGGTATATTCTTTCTTCGTGGACATTTGGGTCTGATCTTATATGATTTCTACTTAATTTCGAATGATTAACAAATAGATTTTTAGATAAAAAATTGAAATTATTTGGTTGCATCATTCTTAAATATTATAAGAAATCCATTTGGTGATCATAGTTCAATTTTGTTAATAGATTCTCTATATTTTCTTGGGTTGTTGTGAAGGTGGCGGTGATGATTGACTATTAGGAGAAGAAGAAGGATAATATTTTCTTTTTAATATAAAATTATTAGTTTATCCATCAAATTAACTATGTACTCATTAAAGAGCAACTCAGTATAATTTAAAAATCTTACGCTCATATAAAAGATTAAATCACTCCGAAATTGCGGATAAAGAATGAATTCCACGTCATGGTAACAATATTAATAGGAATACACCCCCTTTCTCTCTTGGCAACTAGTTAATAAATTCATTTTTCTGTTAAAAAATAACCTCATGAGATTAGTTTTCATTTGTTGGTTTAGTTAATTAAATTTATCTAAGGACAGCAACGAGGAAGAAGTCCTTAACAACTTGTGCTGAATAAAAATAAGGAATATGCATAGATGGAGATGGTATCACTTAACTTTTTGGTTACATGTCCAACTGATGATATGAGAGCCAAAATTGAATCTTCCCTCGTGTTTGAGAGGATGAACTCAATTTGTGTGGAAATATGGGTCTGATTTGGTATGATTTCTAAAACAATTTTGTATTAATTTTCAAGAAATAGCCAATAAATGGATTTTTTTTTTTTCAAGAAAATGAAATTATTGATTACACCAATATGCAATAGTTCAAGAATAAGAAATCTATTTGGTAGTTTAACCTCTGAGAATAGATTCTCCATATTTCTTCAGGAGAGAGTGATGGTGGTGAGAACATTGGGAGAAGCAGAAGAAGTGTGGTGTTTTATTTTTAACTTGAAATTACTATTTTTCCCATATAATTAACCCATTACAGAGCAAGAGTGAATGAAATTTCAATTTCTACATTGAAAGAGTTTCTCACTTATTTCAAAATTCCAATAAAATTTTATTTCTATTTCACTGAAATAAGATTTTAAAAATAAATAAATAAATAAATAAAACAAACGAATCTTGAAATAGAAATTACACTATGAAATTGAAATAGAAATCATACCAATTCAAGCCGGTCTAGGGGTGCAAGCATGGATTTAGTTTTCAGTATTGGTATTGAAGAGTATCGGTTGCTTTTACCCCTTGCTGTTTAGAAAAAGTATGTTTTTCTTACTGTTTTATCCCTGAAACAATAAAGATAACCGATACGGCCTATACGATACCAATACTTGAAACCATGGGTGCAAGAGTTTACTCAAGTAAGTCCAAGCCTGTTCAAAGACTATTAAAAAAAAATTCAAGGGGGCTAATTGTGATGCAACCTGGGGATCACCAAGCAACTCTTTGGCTTTATAGGGATTTTTTTGGGGGGGGGGGGGG
>NC_056565.1:16982396-17002396 GCF_013358625.1 Macadamia integrifolia
GGGGGGTTGGTTTGCTTGGGTGATTGATCTTGCCATAATGTACTCCTTCCTATAGTACCGGCAACCAAAGTCGAGCATACATACGTTTTCAATTTATAAATTGAACCATAAATGATCATATTTCCAAGCCCGGGTTGGGCCTTGGTTTGAGCCTACTCTGATCCGGCCTATACTTACATGTGGGGGGCAACTTGACAACTTGTTGTCCAAAAATAGTGAACAAAGAAGTTGTAACCTTCTTTAACTTGTTCATTTTTTTATTCTAAAAATTTATTTAATGTAGGGATAAAAAAAATTCAAAAAATTACAGTTAATTTAATACAACATTTATGTGAAATGACATGCACCCTCATTGATATAACATATGTTGTACCAAAAGGGGAAAAAATGGTTTGGGACTTCTTTTTCTTCAGTGGGTTACAACAAGATTAGCCCTATAAGTATAGATATATGCAAAAAATGACTACTAATTAAGTATCATAAGTTACTAGTGTAATATAAGTATAGATATACACAAAAATGGCTATTAATTATCATAAGTTACTAGTGTCACAAATTTTTCCGACCTTTCCAGAAGTCACAAGACAAATATAAGGCATTTTTTTTTTTTTTATTTACTATCTAAAGCATTTGTTCCTGCTCAAAGTTGGAGAGTGCAAAATAATGGCTAGACTATTCATATCCATGCATAGACATACACAAGATGCATTTCAACACATGAGAGGGTGTTTGATTAAATTAGATACTAAAATTTGACATATGACTAATCTAGATCATGGAGGAGGGTTGGTTTGCCCGGGGTGACTGATTCTGCCGTAATGTACTCCTACCTATAGCACCGGCAACCGAAGTCAAGCATACATACGCTTTCAATTTATAGGTTGGGCCATAGATGATCATATTTCCAAGCCCAGGTTGGGCCTTGGTTTGAGCCTATTCTGATATGGCCTATACTTACATGTAAGGGGCAACTTGGTAATTTGACAACTTGTTGTCCCTAAAATAGTGAACTAAGAAGTTGTAACCTTCTTTTACTTGTCCATTTTTTTTTATTTTAAAAAATTATTCAATATAGGGATAAAAAAAATTCAAAACATTACAGTTAATTTAATACAACATTTATGTGAAATGATATGAACCCCCATTGATATAAAATATGTTGTACTTAAAAAATAAAAAAAGGTTTAGGGCTTCTTTTTCTTCAGTATCTTTGGTTACAACAAGATTATCCCTTATATAAGTATAGATATACGCAAAAAATGGCTACAATTAAGTATCATAAGTTACTAGTGTAATAAAAGTATAGATATACGCAAAAAATGGCTACTAATTAAGTATCATAAGTTGCTAGTGTCACAAATTTTTCTGACCATTCTAGAAGTCAAAAGACAAATATAAGCCATTCATTTTTATTTTATTTTATTTTATACCATCTAAAGCATTTGCTCTTGCTCAAAGTTGGAGAGTGCAAAATAATGGCTAGACTATTCATATTCATGCATAGACACACACAGGATGCATGTCAACACATGAGAGGGTGTTTGATTAAATTAGATACTTAAATTTGACATATGACTAATCTGGATCATGTACCTATCTAACAATCAGAAATGATATATCATTTGTTCGTGCGGCAGAATAAATATCTTGTGATATTTAGTAAAATAACAAACACTTGTGACAATAATATTTTGTCATATATTAAACATATAAATATTTTAGTTAAACGTTATTTTCTCATTTTCCATTAAAAAAAACATAAAATGATAAATATAAAAAAGATCCACATCATGTTAATAGAATAGTCATTCCTAGGCACATTTAAATCATAGATGCATAGATGGGGAATCGAAATTGGGATTGTACATCTATCCACATAATCCTTAATTCACCCTAACCATCTGAACAACTCACTAATGAATCAATAAGCATGCTATTAAACAAAACAAAAAATGCTTACTGTTTTGATGCAAACAAAATTCCCAAACTTTGTAATCTTCTGTCATGAATGATTTTTACGATATTTATATGTTGGACATAGTCACGCGATATCTTCAATAGCAAACAATAATTGGATTAAAAAAATAAACATCGAAACCAAATTAAAGAACTCATCTTTTCGTAAACAAAAGGAATCCAAATTAATCCTCTTGGAGGACTTCTAGATGTCCATTATCTTTTACATTTTTCCACCATCCATCCTCCCCCATATCTCCCTCGCTTCCTTTGTCAGTCAAAATTTAAGGAAATAAGGTATAAAAATAATTTCTCATAATGAAACTTATCTAGAAACCTCTCTCTCTCTCTCTCTCTCTCTCTCTCTCTCTCTCTATCTCTATGGTCGAACATCATATTTTCTTGAGTAGAAGTAATGAGCAAGGAAAACATCACCTTGTGATAATATTTTATAATACAAGTATTTAATAGCAAAGCCGACTTTTAATAAGAAATTTAATTTATTTGATAGGGAGAAAGAACAATGTTGTGACGGATACATAGGAAGAATAGTCGGGGCATGTGCATCTTTATTCAATTTAATTTTATTTCCCCATCTAGTTAGACATATGCAATATTGTCGGGCAACGTTCTTTTTCCTATTTAATATAGTCCAAAGTTTCGTCATGTTTATTGATAATTTGTTCAATAAAAATACCAGGATTTATATAGTTTTACCTCTTGAATATATTTTTTATGAGATTAAACATTTATTTTATGGGATTCATTCATAGTTTAACTAGTGTAATTATATGTTGACAGTACAAACCAATAGGCTAGCTAATTTTGTTAGCCAAACCTATTGGCCAACTAGCATTTTATTATGTATATATGCTTACTGGTTGAATAAAAAAATTCAAATCATATGGTAATGGGCAAATTATGTTAAGAATTATTTGCATGCATATGAGATTGAAAATGTATTAAATTATCTTTTTAATTTCTATGATATTAATTTCTTGAGTTGACCATGCATATTGTTGCAATTATGGAATTTGTCAACATATTGAATTAAAAAAGTAATAAATAAATATTTTCATGCTATAAGATGCTATGAAAATGTAGAAATGTGAGAGTTTTGTAGCTTATTCTATGCCTCATTTTGGTTATACTGTTTAAGAATCATTAGTGGTTGATTGGTATTTTTGTATGCATGCTTCTCATAAAGTCCAATGAACAATAGGATGAATTGTAAAAATTATTAATCAGATAATGGCTCATATAATATGAGGATGTGTTAATTATGGTGTAACCAAAATGGTTAACTTACGTGGTGGTTATAGGAGGTGATGCAACTTTCGATGAGAAGGTTCAAATGATAGAATATTGTTATTAAAATCAATCGATTTCAACAGAAAAGTTTAAAAACACAGTTGTTATTTTTAATTTAGATTCAAGTCCAAAAAACATTCGCAACAATACATCTTAGTAATTCTAATGTGTTTAATCGGTTTTAATTAGATTGTTTTATATTTTGATTAATGTGGATGATTGTTGAGATTTTTATTGTTTTAAAAATAGGAGATCCAAATTACAGGTTTATTATTTTTGAAGTTACTTTGGAGAGACATCTTTTCCAAATAGACATATAATTGACTAATATGTGTGAAAATTGAAATGCATGTCTAAACGGTCTATGAACATATCTATGGAAAAAGACAATTATTTTGGCATAAATATGTAGTCAACTTTTAATATTTACAAAATAACGTAATTTTCAAATTATTTCTAAAAATCTTTCTTTATATCTACGTCAGATAATTTTTAAGAATAAAACAAGAGACAATCAAACAAAGGTTATAGCTTCTCACTTCACCAATTGGTGACAACAAGACGCAACATTCTTTAAATGTTTTCGTTCACTTTTTGGATATGTTTTGTTAACCTGAGATTGAATTACATGTTTTATTCTTTAACGTACACTAACGGTTCCCCTCCCACAATAGGGGATAGATACAGACACTAGGACATGCGATCTTAAGGCAACCGATCTATGTCTATCTCTATTCTCCTCCCCTTGGAAAAGTCTTCTATACCCCTTCCATTGGTTGAGAGTCTTGAGACTATGACTACAAAAAAGCCGACGATACACCCAATCTCCTCTCTTCATTTATTGTTAAAATATTTCCCAGGCACCTCAACAAACTCAGCAACAAAACAAATTAAGTACAAGTCAGTGTACCTGTACAAAGCGTTTGGAGTCTTTCAATCAGGAGCGTAGACGGTAAAATTAGTAACAATTTTTCATACGTTAGATTGGAATCCAAGATGCATTCTGCGAATAAAATGATAGGATTTGATAGCCTGGATATCACCATAACCTTATCATATGCATTATTGAGATCAGGGCCGGTGCATGTACAGTTATAATACTAAGATATGAGCTGTGAAATATGCGACCAGGCAGGAGAGTAGCATTGACCTTCTCTCTCTACTTTCTCTCTCTGTCATCTCTCTATTTATATAACATTTTTCAACTGAAGAGTCTGAACTGCTACTTGCTTTCAAGTCTCTATATTAAGTCAATCTTCGTTGTCTTCTTCTCCAGCTGATTCACTAATGCCTCTCGCCTCTCTATTTCTTCCTCTCATCTCCCGTTGTTCTTGATCGAACTGATTTTGATCCCCGGAGTCAGCATTTCCGTCGAGTTCTTCAATCGGCACTCGCAGCTTTTCCGATCTCGGATTCTCCGGTACAGAGTAATATACATAAGTTCTTCATATCTTCTTCGATCTTCTTCTTCTTCTTCTGCAATTTCTTTTTTTTTTTTTTTTTTTTTTTTTAATTTCGTTGATTTGCGATTTCATATTTTGTCGTTTCTATATCTCGATCGGAGATTCAGATCTCTTAAAAGTGGATCCTCTGTTCTTCTCTGTTCCTTAACGTTACCTTTAAAAAAAATCTGGCAAGTATGTAACTTGGGTTTTCAGTTTTATTAAACATTTCGATTTAAAAAAAGAAAAAAAAAAAAGATTTTTCATTACTGTTATTCTTATATGGTTTTGGATTCTATTAGTTTCTTATTTTCTGTTTAAGCAGACTGGATTCCTGTTTTCTTCCTGTTCCTTAGCAGAACCTTAAAAAAAAATTCCAAAAAATATGTAATTTCAGTCTCAATCTGCTTTAAGGTTTTTTTTTCCCCCCAAAAAAAAAAATCATAAAAAAAAAAGATTTTTACTCTATGAATATATGATCTGTTTTCTCTGTATCTTCAAGGAATTGAACTCAATTCCTCTTTAGTTACAGTCCGTTTTGATTAAAAAAAAAAAAAAAAAAACTGCAAAAAGTATGTAAATTGAAAATTCCTAATCTCTGAGTCAGCCATTTGAGATTTTTTTAAAAAGAAAAAGAACAAAAAAAAGGAAGAGGAGGAGGAGGAAGAAGAAGAAAAGAATGCCGGAATTAGAAAATGTTAATTCGACGGAGTCGGCTCCGGCGACGCCAGGGACACCAGGGGGGCCACTGTTTTCATCTCAGCGAATAGACTCACTCTCCTACGATCGGAAATCGTCGATGTCGATGCCGAGATGCAAGTGCTTACCTATGCAGCCTTCTTCGTGGGGTCCACAGAACACATGTCTCACCGACTTTCCCAAGCCTGACGTCTCTCTCACCAAGAAGGTAATCTCTCTCTCTCTCTCTCTCTCTCTCAAATCTAATGCAATCCATCTCTATCTCTATTCTCCATTTCACGTATCTCATTGACTTCTCTGTTTTTATATTTCTTAATCCTTACCATCCCTTCTCCTCCTTTCCCTTTTTTTTTTTTTTTTAATTTTTGTTTTCAAAGTTTTAAATTTTCTTGTTTCCTTTGACTTCCTTCTTCAATTATTTGTTGTTTCTAATTAATTGTTGGCTTCTCTAAGTCATACCTATTCTTGGGACTCTACTTGTAATAACTCAAGGGAGGACTAAGTTGAGGACCTCTTACATAGAGCAATTATGGTTGAATTAATGTGGGAGAGACGACCTCCAGTTTTTTTGAAGTTATTTGATCAATTTTGTACCAAATTATTTCTTTAATATTTCCTTGTTCTTCCCTTTGAAGAATTAGAGATTTTTTTCTTTTTTTGGGTAGAAGACTCAGAGATCATCTTAAGAGTAGGATATAGGTGCTCAGTCTCATAAAAATCATAGGAAAAGGAGAAAAATTATGATTCATGTATTAGTTGAGATTTCACTCGTTGTAGTCAAAGTGACTCATAATAATGAGAAAGTTTTCCTCCACTATGCGGTTAGAATTTAGCCACCATTAGGATCATAAAACATCCATCTATTTATAAATGATCGAACCTATCCCCTCGGTGTTGCATGATATCCTCACCCACTCATCTGGTAACTATGATTGAGGGAATCCTCTTCACCATGGTTTAAGGAAAATTCAGTTCTCATAATAACACTTATTTACCCAAAAATAGGGGGGAAAAAAAAAAAAAAGAAGATAAGGATTATACTTTTTTATTTTATGGGAAAACACTATCTGAGTAATATTTCAAAAATTGAAATAGGCCGAATCGATAAAAATCAGACACTAATCAGATTGAATCGTGAACTGACTGATTCCTAGTTTGATTCACCAATTTTTAGAGGGAAAATTAATTGATTACCCACCAAAAGTTTCAGTTAACAAAAATACCCAAAATTAGGTTTTCTTTTACAAAATTATCCACTTAAAGTTTAAGTTAACAAAAATACCCAAAATTGAGTTTGGGTTTATAAAACTACCCACTCAAAGTTTAAAAAAATACATGATTATATGTGGAAGATGAAGACTCACTATTTTGGGTAGTTTTGTAAACCAAAACCTGATTTTGGATAGTTTTGTTAACTGAAACTTTGGGTGGATAGTTTTGTAAACCCAAACCTAATTTTGGGTATTTTTGTTAACCAAAATTTTTTGTGGATAATTTTGTAAAAAGAAACCCAAAAGTGGGTAATCATATAATTTTTCCATTTTTAAACCCTGTCTCTGAACCTAAAGTGTATCCAGTCTCTACACAGTTACACATATGATTATTATTATTATTATTATTTTTTTCTCTCTTTAGATAAATAAATAAACAATATTCATGTGTATTAGACTTAGTAAACACTTAAAGTTCAGAGAACCCTTTTCCTTTATTTGATATTGGTTATAAATCAGAGGTGCGATCCATCAAACATAATTTAATATTTCTCTACTTGCAATTGGATCCTATAATACTTTTTGTCCCAAGTTCTGGTATGAAACTGAAACATTAAAATGAAAAAAGTTAGATTTCCTTATATGAGCCACATCCCTAGCACTCACACACCACTGATTATGGAAAAAAAAAAAAGCAGGACTGATAGCAAATTAAAGAGTAAATATGTAAATAATGTGAGATTTAGAGGTAGGTTGGAAGTGAATCGGCTTTTTCAAGATTACTCTTTATTGACTCTTATACACCTCTTTATTGGTGGCGATCTTTCCAATCTCAAGGCCCCACCTTGAAAAAGAAAAGAAAAGTATTGGAAGATGGAAGAAGAAGAGGAATGCGGCAAAAGTTTTTCTTCATGATGGGTAAAGAGAATCCCCCACCACCACTGATATGCCATAATGACCAGATCCCTATCTACGAATTAATGTCTGAAAGTTACATTATCGCCATGGGACTAAAGTCAAAGATACAGTTTCTTTTGTGTTGTGGTTTGGTACATTGGGACTGTATGGTTGTCGCAAGGGATAATACTATTCATATCTGTATCATGTGATGAAATTTTAGTTCAGTGGTAGATAGTTAAAATAATTGGACTCTAGCATAATTTTAAGGAAAGTCGATGTTTCAATTTTTCTATCTTTTACTTTCTTCAAATATAAAAATATAGTAGTAGTAAGTTAATAGTTAATAATAAATGTGTCTCATGCTCACCTCCTTGTTAGTCCTTTGTGGATCCCTATATGTCCTAGTGTGGGTCTCACATTCAAGAAAAAAAAAGTCTACAATTTAAATTATTTAGAGAAGAAATTTAAGGAATAGAAAAAATGGTTTTTTTTTTTAATGAAAAATTGAGGTGGAAAAAGACAACCTATTTCTCTTATCTACAAGAATTATTTCCACCCTTTTCTTCTGCAATATTCAGGAAATGGAAAGGCCTACTTTATGTGATCCAGAATACTCTTTTTTTTCTTTCTAAAACTAGTTAAACATTGCACCGTTCATGGGAATGGAAAAGTCTACTCCTCTCGCTTTCCATTTTTCTCGAGTAACAAGTGAGACCCATTTGTCAAGTTTTCCCATTCCTTCCCTCCAAACAAACGGGCGTTAAAGTTTATTTAATTTTTATGTTAATAGCTATATATTGGACCCTGCTTATGTCATGAATTATATAAATAAAACCCAATAATGATCTTCTTGATGTTGGTACTTACTACAGTTAGGAGCTGAGTTCGTGGGGACCTTCATTCTCATATTTGTAGCAACAGCTGGGCCAATAGTAAACCAGAAGTACAATGGAGCGGAGACCCTCATAGGGAATGCAGCATGTGCTGGGCTTGCAGTGATGGTTGTTATCCTTTCCACTGGCCACATCTCAGGGGCACACCTTAACCCATCTCTCACCATTGCCTTTGCTGCACTTCGTCACTTCCCTTGGGTCCAGGTCCCAGCTTACATTGCAGCTCAGGTATCAGCATCCATCTGCGCCTCTTTTGCCCTCAAGGGTGTGTACCACCCTTTCATGTCTGGTGGTGTCACTGTCCCCTCCGTAACTGTTGGCCAAGCCTTTGCCATTGAGTTCTTCATCACCTTTAATCTCTTGTTTGTGGTCACTGCTGTTGCCACGGATACTCGGGCGGTAGGTGTCATTTACCTTCTACCCTCTCTCTCTCTCTCTCTCTCTCTCTTATATTCATGTGGGCATGGCTGTTGTATTCAGGTTGGAGAATTGGCAGGGATAGCCGTTGGGGCAACAGTTATGGTTAACATTTTGATAGCCGGGTTAGTAACTCACTCTGTTCTTTTCTTTCATAAAATTTGTGTATCAATATTCATAGTTTCAATATTGCTACCTTGAAATTATAAATTATAGTTTGCTAAGTAGTTACTCTGGATTTTGGCCTAGGACCCATATATAGCAAAAATATCAATTCCATGAAACTATTTTTTACCAATGATGGATACTTAATAAAGTCATTTTATTAATATGGGAAGGTGTTAATCACCCACTATACGTATTATACTTAGTGAAAATCAATTTGTAATGAATATATAATAAACTTCGGTATAAGTGAAAGATAGGTCACATGGGGTGACAAGCCATTAAGAAGTCAAGGGTACAAAGAGGGTCCATGCTTACATGATACCATTGAGAGGGATCGCAAGGGCGTATGAACATTGAAGTGCAAATGGTTGAATTAAGAAATTTGACATATGGTCAATCCAAACTAATTATCAATTCCCTAGTTATTCACTTATAGGATTTGTCCCATCATTCTTCTATGTAGTAAAAAAAGTGGCTATGGTTGCTACACATGTGTCACCATGCTTGGGAAAGACAAGTTTTAACCATCTGTACTTGCGTAGTATCAATTCTCATCCTCTCACTTTGATCATATTGTTAATAAAGTTAAGGACCGAGTTTTCTTGAGGCCACAATGAACTGGCATCAGTTCACCGTGGCCCGTTAGATGTGCACAATAAGAGGGAGATTATAGAGGAGATAGGGGGGTCGTATCCTGACCGTGTTTTCATTCACCGAGTGATAAAGGAAAACTTTGTCCTAAAGTTAACAGGAAAGTGTTCTCTATATGCCACAATCTTTGTGTTTATCTCTCCTCCTCCTTCTCCTCCTCCAGTAAGGGATAAAGATATCATTTCACAAAGTGGAGGAGAGAGATAGACACAAGGGAGTGTTGGATACTCTTGAATTGAAAACATTTTCCCTAAAGTTATATTTCATCTACTTCTTTTGTTTAGCTTATAACAAAACATTTTTGTTTCAAGGAATATCTCGATAATTGGAAATCGTTAGTTTTTCCATTCACAGTTCTCACACTAATCACCTAACCATCATACATACTTTAAGTGAGGGGGATCACCATGCCTATGGTGTGAGGAGGAATTTGCACGCCAAATCAGTAAGGCTCTGTACTGTAACGTTCTAAAAAATGGATTCTGTTGTTTTTTCATTTTTTTGGAACAGAAATGGGGTAAAAACTGTATGGTAAACCGGTTCAATTTCTTAATTTTTTGAAATGAACCAAGCACTTTTAAGGCTTTGGAGTCATTTTTTTGGAGCATGAAAAACAAGCTTTTTATTCTCAGAATCGATTATGAGCAAAAGGCGGAGAAAAAATGGGTGCTTTTAAGAGACGAGGGGCATAAGTGGTATTTTCCATTTAAAACATAAACTTGGCCTACAACCGTTGAATGATCTTCATCTTCTTCAATCACACAAAACCCTAGCCTCTTGTGACATCCCATCATTTGACATTTAGGAGAAGGAAATCTCAGGTACCTTCTTCTGCTTCTTCTTCCTCCTCTTCTTCTTATTCTCTCTCTCTCTCTCTCTCTCTCTCTCTCAACTGGAAGAAGAAACTTCAGGAACCAGAAAGGGGTGAAGGAAAGAATTGAAATCAAGCAAAGCCTTACTCCAAAGAATTCGAGCTCGATTTTAGGCTTTTCAGGTACGGACGTCAACGGTACCGATTATGATGCATTTATGGAGCTAGAAAGCGAGATGGATTTTTTTAAGGAGAGAAAGCGAGATGGATTTTTTAAGGAGAGAAACGAGATGGGTTTTTGGTATTTCAATTGAGCCGCAGAGATTTATTTGGGTTTGAAGGATAGAGAGGCGAAATATTGCAAGGCAGGGCAGCCAATTTCCTTCTCTGATTTCCTTTTTCTCTATTCTTTTCTCTCAACTCTCAAGCATTTGAGAAAATGGTCATAATTAGATAGAGCAAGTTGGGTTGTTTTTAGAAAAGTGTAATTTCATCCTTCACATATAAAATTTGTGTGTTCAAAAGATGAAGCTTTGCTGCTTTGTTATCCTTTTGGAGTTAAACGATATGGGATGTTGTTGTTTCTGGAGAGGGTAATTAATTTCATCCTTCTAGTTTTGTATTTGTTCAGTGTTGGTTTTTGAAAACACTTGTAGATTGCAAATTCAGAAATCTTTCTGAATTTGAGATTAAAATATGAAATCCAACCTAAACCTGAACACCATCTTATCTAATTAGATAAGAAATTGCTGGTTACAGAAAATGGTTTCCATGGTTTGGAAACTCTTTTAGCCTTAACTATCATTTAGTCTATCATGGTTTTATCTAAGAGTTGGTGGCTTTGAGTTGACCACTATCTAAGTTGAGAAACAAGATCTTTTTGAAATCCTTGCCCCCCTCAAAACTCAAACCCATGACTTAGATTGAACATATAGTAAGTACAGAATTTGCCTTAAGAAGCCATTTATATTGAGGGGAGGAATGACTAGATAGTATTTGATGTTCCCACTTGCACCCTATTGTTGAAGGATAGTGAAGAGATAGATGGTCATTTCCTTAAGAAGATCAATAATCGTAATAAGAATGATGGAGAATGGTGTAGGTGGCATTTATGTAATTATTGTTTTCACAACAAAAAATGTTTCTGTTAAGTACGAATCATACAAGTTCTTGTTTCTTCTTAGTTACAGAAACTTTTTTTTTTAGCGTTACCATACAACATTTAAGGTGCAGAATCACTCCAAAAACACAGAAATACAAAAAACTATGCCGAACCGAGAATCAATTTTTTAAAATAGAAACGTTACAATACAGAGCCTAAGTGTCCTGAAAAATTATTATCCTTATAGCCCATATTTTTAGGACAAGTGAGAGAAAAATAAAAAATAAATAAAATAAAATAAAAAATCATGTGAAAGGGAGACTGCACACGGGGGTTGTGCCGTTGTGGCAATCTTTTTTCCCAATTATGTTCTAATATTAAGATAAAATATTTTATATATAAATAAATAAAACCTTCAAAACTTGCTATTGGAAGACTTATATTCTCAAATTGGAATTTGAATTCCAAAAGGTGGAAAATGAAAATTTTTATATAAACTGGTATTCTCCTCATACTAATTAAACCTAATTACTATTGTTGATGTGATATCTAGGCCTACAAGTGGTGGTTCAATGAATCCAGTAAGAACCCTAGGACCTGCGGTTGCAGCTGGTAATTTCAGATCAATTTGGGTTTATCTTATAGCACCAACTCTCGGAGCCTTGGCTGGTTCTGGCGCCTACACTGCTGTGAAGTTGCAAGAACATGAGATTGACCCGCCAGTAACACCTCGAGCTAGAAGCTTCCATTAATGGATGCTACCTAGTCCTGTTCCATTAAAAATCCAGTATAGATCTAGAGGTTGCCATGGGAATGCTTTAGTGTTTTCACTATATGTGCTTGCACTTCTTTCTTCTTATACATAAGGAATTCAACAATATAATAAGGCTGGGGCAGTGAGGATGCCAAGGATATCAAGTCCAGTAAGGACTTTCTTGCATTAGTAGTGGAAAGAGTGAATGTGTGTGTTTTTTCTTGTATGATTGTAGCATCTTATTATGTTATTTGCGTGCATAGATACATATATAAAGTGAGTTTTAAGGTTTGTCTAAATATTGAAAGATAGTTTGTGTGATTTTATTGTGGTTGTCTGGTTTAGAAATAAAAATAGTGGGGAAAAATAACTCTATTCAGGAGCAACATGGTCTATGCCAATGCTTCTATCCATGAGTCTATCTCTTTCGTCTTAATGTAAAAAGATATATTTGTCCCTCGTTTGGGAAAGGAGAGAGAGACGGAGAGCATTGGTGTAGGATACACTCTCAGACAAAGTACCACTTCTCAAAAGTAGTAATTGAATGTTGGGTAATTGTATTACAATTTTTTACAAAATATAAATTGCAATACAAAGCTTTTGCGGTAGAAACTATGATGTTGTAGCATTGATCCTTAGTTGAAATGAGATGAAGAAAAACTTGAAATAGATGTTGAATCACCACCACAACAACTGAAGAATCTTTGAACAGAATTGAGGTCGAGTCACACTTGGAGTGTTGCCTTTAACGTAATTGATGCCCTCTACTGCCAAGAGTTGTTTAGCACCTCTACCTCCAAGATAAAACAACATTTCATTAGAAGATGAGGCAGTTCTTCTAGTCCATTTTTAGGAGCAAAAAGCTACAGCACAACAACCCCCTCTAACCTTACCGAAGACTTAGAGAAAATGGAAAGAAAAGAAAACTTGTATGGTTATAATAAGTAGAAATTGATGGAATGTCAATGTATATCTCTGCAAGGTATTTAGTTGAGTTTATATAGATCCACACCCTCTTGGAATCCCCAAGAGTAACCTTCAACTAATAGCAAGTTAATTGGAGAATAATGTCATATGGACATGAATTGGGAATTTATTCAATAAATTGAATTAATCCCAATCAATTCTCTTTGCTCACCTCTCAACTCTTGGTAATGGCCATGAATGAAATTTAGGGCTCTCATAGCGTGTTATTGACCATTTTCTAGCCTACCTCCCCACTCATGGTAGTGATCATAAATGGACTTTAGGGCACCCATATAATGACATTGACCATTTACCTCCATTTGGCAATAACTTATGGCATGAATTAAGAATTAATTTCATAAATGAAATTAATCCTAATCAATTCTCTTTGCCCACCTCTCCACTCATGGTAATGGCCATGAATGGACTTTAGGGCTCTCATAAGGTGTTATTGATCATTTTCCACTACCTTGACCCCAAGGGTCTCACACCATAACAAGACAATCAAAACACATAAAAGAATGACTTTATTTTGAAACTTCAATATAATAAGATAGATATAAAATCTAACGATCCCCCACAAGTTTCAAACGACACAGACACAAGCATTGTGACTGTATTAGACACTATAGAACTCATCGTTGTAGGTGTCTTTCGGACTTGAACCTACACTAGGTCTAATGAGCCACGCTACAGAGTACGGGTAGAGTCAAACTCCTTGAACCTTTTCTCATTGGTGTAGCTGACAGGCCCATCAACTACATCCCATAAGTCGAATTTTTGAGCTACCCATTATATAATCACTTTGAACTTTTGAACTGGCCATGTCCCTTATCTTGGACTCATGAATATTTAGAGAACTTGCGTATAAGTTCTCATCGGCGGTGGGCACACCCACCTACATTCACTTAAGGTTAGTCCCCGATGTGCACCACAATTAACACACCCCCACATTTCTTGGGATTAGACTAATTAAGAGCTTTACCACTCAACCTTTCTCCTTGTGGTGGTACTACTATCACCATCTACATCTTGGAATAAATACTTATATAAGTAGTAGTACTGAACTGATCATCCCATGACTTCGTTTGTACCCCTTGAACCTAATTCAGACATTAAATCTCTTCACAAAGGTAGGGTGTCCATCACATGACCTAAGGATTAGGCATCAACCCCATTCCTGTAGATGGACTACACAAGTTCTTGATAGACATTACCTTTTTGAACATGTCAGTTTGGTTACTTTCTAACTTCACATAATCTATAGCTATCATTCATTCATCTATGTATTGTCTCACAAGATAGTCTTAGGCGTATGTGGCTCTTTTTACTATTGTATATCCGATTTTTGGCTAGATGTATAGCCGCTTGATTATCAAAATGTAGTGATATCGATGGTACCGATTTTTACCACAATGGAATATCTGTTATCAAGTTTCTAAGCCACTCGGCTTCCGTTCCTGCCTTTTCTAAGGTTATGAACTCAGCTTCCATGGTAGAGTCTGTCCCACAAGACTTCTTTGTGGACTCCCATGAGATGGCACTACCTGCTAGTGTAAATATATATCAACTAGTAGCTAAGGACTTGTTTGTATCCGAGATTCAATTTGCGTCACATTACCCTTCCAACACCGTTGGTTTACCACTATAATGCAAACTATAGTTTATAGTACATTTTAGGTACCTCAGCAACCTATCAATCGTACTCCAATGCTCTTTACTTGGATTGTGAGTATGTTGACTCGACTTTTCTACTACAAAGGCAATATCAAGACACGTACAATTCATTAGATATGTGACTAAACCAATAATTTGAGCATGCCTTTTTTGATTTACCGGTTCACCCAAGTTTCTTTTCAAATGACATCCCATATCAAAAGGTGTTTTAACCGCTGAAACTTCATGGTACCTATATTTTTTAAGTATATTTTTGACATAATGGGTTTGCAACAGTGAAATTTTATTCTTTTGCTTGATGATCTTGATCCCAAGGATCATATCAACCTCTCCTAAGTCCTTTGTGTCAAAACTAGACATCAAAAGTTTCTTAGATTGATTCACTATTTTCAAGTTTGTTCTCATTATCAGCATATCATCTACATATAGCAGTATGAATATACTCTTATCACCATGAAACCTGCTATATAAACACCTTTCAGCGTCGTTCACAATGAAACCATTTGAAATTAGAACTTTGTCTAATTTTTCATGCCATTGCTTTGGTGTCTGCTTCAATCCATATAAAGATTTTCGAAGCTTACAAAATTTTTGTTCTTGTCCATTTACAACACAACCTTCTAATTGCTTTATGTAAATTTTCTCCTCTAAGTCCCCATTTAGAAATACCGTTTTCACATCAATTTAATGGATGACTAGTTTATGTATTGACGCCATTGCTAACATAACTCTTACTGTGGCAATCCTAGAGACTGGGGTAAATGTGTCAAAGTAATCAATGTTAGGTTTTTACCTAAACCCCTTGACTACAAGTCTAGCCTTGAAACGATCAAGTGACCCATCACTTTTTAGTTTCTTTCGAAATATCTACTTGGTTTCCAAAGTTTTTGATCCAATTGGTAAATTTACCAATTCTCAAGTATTATTCTCCAAGATTGAATTTAGTTCACTCTTGATTGCCTCCTTCCAAAATACGACATCCGATGATGTAATAGCCTCTTTGTATGTAAAAGGATCATTGTCTACTAAATAGACAAACCACTCATCATTCGAATATTTGAGTCTTTTAAGTCGTTTATTCATCCTTAGTTGACTTCCATCACCATTACCCGATTCTTGATTGGTAACCCTTTCATTTGACTCCATGTCCCCATAAGTCAATTGACTATCCTTACTTGTAGGTAAATTTAACTTAAAGGAAAATATGTTTTTAAAGAACTCAACATCATTTGATTCTATGATGCTATTCATTTCAATAACATCATCCATGGCTTTAATCACCATGAATCGGTATGCAGTACTATTTGTAGCATACCCCAAAAACACATAATCACATTTTTTTGTCCCAATTTTCTTTTCTTGGTATCCTGTAATAATACTTTAGCCAAACAGCCCCAAATCCGCAAGTGTTTTAGATTTGATTTTCTTCCAAACCATTTCTCAAATGGAATCATACCAGTCTTGTTATATGAGATTCTATTTGATAGATAACATGCCGTTAGCATGGCTTCCCCCCACATATCAAGTGGTACACTTGAACTCAATAACATAGAGGTTCATCATCTCTTTAAGAGATCTATTTTTCCTTTCAGCAACCCCATTGGATTCCGGTTGGTATGGAGCGGTTGTTTCATGGATAATTCCATTTTTCTCACAAAACTTTTCAAGGTTAAAATACTCAGTCCCTCTATCGGCTCTAAGTCTTTTAACCTTCTTGTCAAGTTGATTTTCAACTTCCGTATTGTAAGATATAAATGTCTTTTGGCCCCATCCTTTGATTTGAGTAAATAAATCATGGTATACCTGGAGTGGTCATCTACGAAGGTTATGACATAGTTGTTTCTTCCCCTAGACTCATATGACTTATAGTCACTCAAGTCACTATGGATCAATTCCAAGAGATCACTCTTTCTATCCACAGTTTTATGAGGCTTTTTAGTTAACTTTGCCTCTGCACAAGTTGTACACTTGTTCACAGGGGGTTCCACCTTATTGGTGATCTTGTCTAACTTGCATAGTTTGGTGATATATTTCGTGCTACTATGACCCAATCTACTATGCCACAAATCAAAAAAATTAGTGGGGACAACAATGTAAGCAGAAGAAGTACTAGCTTTCTCAATTACAACATTTTCAATGCTTAGTACAAATAACCCCTCACTAAGGTATCATTTCCCCACAAATATATTGTTCGTAGTGATAACCGCCTTATCACTCTCAAAATCTAATTTCATTCATACTTTATTAAGCAAAGGAGCTGAAATTAAATTACGCCTAATATCCGGCACATGGAGAACATTGGTAAAAACCATTGTCTTCCTTGAAGTGAACTTCAACATTACTTTTCCTTTCCCCATAATAGGGGCACTTTGAAAATTTTTCATAAATATCTTTTCGTCTCCCATACTCATGGAATAAGAGGAGAACATCTTCAGATCACCACAAATGCGTCTTGTAGCACTGGTATCTAATACCCAATCCTTTGATATTTCAACCAAATTTATTTCTGTGACCATAGCTACAAAGACGTTGTCTTTAATTAGGTCCACCTTTTCATATTTTTTCTTCTTGAATCGGCAATCTTTCTTGAAGTGCCTTGGCTTACCGCACCCATAACAAGGGAGTTTCTTCTTAAAAGAAGGCTCATCAAAGTTTTGACGGTTCTTCCTTTTCTTGTCTTGTTTGTTGGTTTATACCAAGTTTGCTTTTAAGCGTTTCTCCCCAATGTCTTTTTCACTCTTGTCTTTGTTTTGGTTTTTTCCCTCAATTTTGATCCTTACAACCAACTAGTCCAAGGTCAACTCCGTCTTTTTGTGTTTCATTGATAACTTGAAAGCATCCCAAGAAGATGAAAGTTTTTCAATCAAGGCAACAGTCACAAATTCTTCTAGTATAACCATTTTTTTCTTTACTAGTTTTCCAACCAATATTTGAAATTGATCAATTCGGTTCGAAATGGTATCACTATCTTTCATAGTAAAATTTAGAAAATTAGCCACCAAGTACTTCTTTGAGCCAGCATCCTCAAGAGAGTACTTATTTACCAAAGAATTCCAAATCGAATATGCATACTCCAATGAACTATACACATGGTATAAGTCATTAGATAATGTATTCAAGATCCGATTTTTACATTGGTAATCTGCTTGAATCCAAGCCACCCTTTTGCCCTCCTTTACAGGATTATTGTTTTTTTTCGGCATGGGTTCAATCAAGGTAAATACCACCCCAATCTGGGCTAATGCAAACAACATCATTTGTCTCCATCATTTGAAGTTTTAACCTCCAAACTGCTCAATTTTTTCAAATTTAGTGACAATCCTCATCTTACCCAAATTCGGGATAAGATCAATTACCGATGGGATAACATTGGTGAGAATTGAATCAATGGCGGATAAATGAGGAATCCCCTTACCATTGTGACTTACATGAACCCCACCTCATTATTTGATTGTTCCTTCAACATTGATGTTTAAAGGATCTCCTACGTTGATAATTCCATTGATGACATTGTTGTTCGAAGCATCACCTATGATAGTGATTGAATGACCATCATTGTTGTTGGGGTCATCACCTCTGTTGAGGCTTGCATCTCCAAGATCAGCCATGGGATCTTCCAAAGATCAATTACCTTAAAATTGTTGGGTAGTTGTATTACAATTTCTTAACAAATATAAATTGCAATACAAAGCTTTTGCAGTAGAAACTATGATATTGTGGTGTTGATCCTTAACTGAAATGAAATGAGGAAAAACTTGAAATAGATATTGAATCACCACCATAGCATCTGAAAAAACTTTGAACAGAATTGACGTTGAGTCACACTTATAGTGCTGCCTTTAAGGTAATTGGTGCCCTCTACTGCCAAGAGTTGTTCTGCACCTCTACCTCTAAGATAAAACAACCTTTCACTAGAAGATGAGGCAGTTCTTCTAGTCCCTTCTTAGGAGCAAAAAGCTACAGCACAATAACCCCCTCTAACCTTACCCAAGACTTAGAGAACATGGAAAGAAGAGAAAACTTGTATGGTTACAATAAGTAGAAATGGATGGAATATCAATGTGTATCTCTGCAAGGTATTTAGTTGGGTTTATATAAACCTGTAGACACCGAATTTTGTCACCCCCCCAGCAATGATGACAATATGAAGGATTACATGTTGGATATTTTAGACTTGGAGAATTTTCAAACTTGGAGTAGAAAATGACCATATTTTGCTATAAACTTTCAAGAGAAAATGTTTTCAGAAATTAGAATTTGATGTTGTGGATTATCGTTGTTTGTCCCCTCAAGTCGGACATTACACTTTGATGCGAGAACTATGCGAATCGACGCCCGATTCTCTCTTTCATTATATGATTTGGGTCCCTACTTTATGCATATTTTCATAAAGGTTTTCGGTTGAGACTACAATCGTGTCTCACATCATTGGATAGTGCTCGGATTGAGCTTTCTAACGACATATTACACGTCGAATTTCGACAAACGGTTTGAAAGATATGACTCTTGAAAGTTGACTCCAAAGTTCGGTGCCAGATTCCATTCTGAGCAACCAAAGAGTGCCACATGGCACCTGATGAAGCAAAATATGTCACTTTCCTCAGCACGGCTGAGGCATGTACGCAAACCCCAACAGGACTGTGCTCCACCTCGGCCTCCATCAGGCCGTGCTGCACCTCGGCCTCCAATAGGCCGTGCTCCACCTCGGCCTACACCAGGCCGTGCTGCACCTCGGCCTACATCAGGTCGTGCTGCACCTCGGCCTCCAAAAGGCCATGCTTTGCCTCGGCCTCTAACAGGCCGTGCTCCACCTCGGCCTCCAATAGGCCGTGCTCCACCTCGGCCCACATCAGGCCGTGCTGCACCTCGGCCTCCATCAGGCCCAAACCCCTTTGTCCAAAAGCAAGGCTTTTTGGACAATCCTCTCTAGTTTTAGTCCCACATTGAAAATTTGAGAAAATTGTCCCAAGTCCCAGGGCTATAAAAATAGCCCTTCCCCTCTTCCAAAGGGGAAGACAAAAATTGAGAATTTGGGAGAGAGG